>NC_136483.1:90362716-90474423 GCF_053919585.1 Euprymna scolopes
CCGTGGAAGCGAATTCCTGAAATAATGATGTCAGTACCGAGTGCACGTATATGTCGGCCACCAATCAGTTTTGGTTTCTTTCAATAATTTTCATCAGAAGACGACTTTGTCATTACGAAGTTGCAATTTACTTTGTTGTTTCATCTTCGACAAATCATATTTGAGCAATTTTAGATACACTTTTTTTATTATTCGTTTTATTCTTTTACTGTCTCTGTAATTTACGATTGGCAGCACGAGTTATGTTAGTGCTATCGAAAGAACAAACGAAAAAAACGAAAGCATATACGCGCGTATATGTAGGAGGAGAATGTGTCAGAATTTGCCTGTCAGTCAGTCGACCATTTTCGTTATTTATATAGTTTTCGGTTCGTGTTAAAAAAAAAAAAAATGCAGTAAAACACTAAACGAAAATGAGGACGTAAACTTGAAGTTTTAAAAAGTGTTAAATTATAGACACGACTAAGAAAGAAAAATATAAAATAAAAATTCAAACTAGAAAAAAAAATGTACAATAAAACAAAAGTACAAGTAAAAAAGAAATAGTAACACAAAAATACAAATAAAAATATACAAACAGTAAGAGAAAATTACACATGAAAAATAAACAAACAATAAAATAAAATTGCAAGTAAACAAACAACGCAGACAAAGAGCTGACGTGTTATGAAAATGCTTTCATACTGCCAAGCAAAAAAATTTCTTTCTGGTCTAATCTATGTCAAAACTGTCGTCTGCCGAATTTTATTGCCATCTCCAAGACAACGGTACCATCCACGCAAGTAATTAACTAAAAGAGCGAAAGGCAAAGAATACACTTCCGTATCTCTCTCTCTCTCTCTTTCGTTGAAAATAAAACTCACACATGAAAAAACAAAACAACAAAAAAAATTTTCCTCCTTTTAAAAATATTTCTCCAGCTCTTCAGAAAACTGATTGGCACACGACTTCAACCATTAAAACAAGATGGCCGCCGGCAATTCAAGTTTGTCGATACGGTTCGGAGTTGTCGAGGCGTTTAGTATTTTACAGCAACCTTTATTTCCGTCCTGTTTCTATTTGTTATTTTGCTATTATTGTTGTTGTTTTTTTTTTCCTTTTAAAGCCCTCGGCCACACATATAGACGAGAAGACTCTTAATAAGGCGACTTATTTTTAGCAAAATTCTTTTACTAACGCCTCGCGAGTTTTAAACTGTCTCGATAAATTTTCACTTACTTTGATGATGCGTAGCAACCAGTTTACAGTGAAAACACTTCTTTATCTAAAATGTGCATATATATATATATATATATATATATATATATATATATATATATATATATATATATATATACAAAATGATTGGAATCAGAAAAAAATCATGCCTATTTCCCGATGCCGGAAACAATTCCTTTAATTATCATTTTTTATTTGGCATTAATTATCATTTTATTTGATTTATGTTTACTTAAAACGCAATCTTCCACTGCTCGTATTATTAATAAAATAATAAACATTCATTTGCTTTAAACAACTAGTAAACCAAAAGGTATAAATCACTCTCACAAGTGTGTTTTTTTATTATTTCGTTTGAGAAAACAGATCCACAATTCACTTGTGTTTTTACGGTAATCAGGGAAATTTCCTTTATACTTTTGTTTAGAGATTTATAAATAATCAGAATCGGAAAAATATTGGAATCGCCCAATCACTAATATATATATATATATATATATATATATATACTAGCAGTTTGGCCTGGCTTTGCTCGGGCCATATATACTGTTTATGGCTTCATGCGCGCACACACACACACACACACACACATATATATATATATATTGTGATACATTTATTAAAATGTATAATTTATTATTTTATTGATTTTTAGCCGAGAGAAGATATATTTTCACTATATTTTATTTACTGTATCATTTTTGCGCCAAAAAGCTTCATTCTCGTCTGATCGTTCACATTTTGTAAACAAAACAGAAAAGGGGAGGAGGAGGCCTGCGAGCAAGAGGAGAAGGAAGAGGCAAAGATACTGTGAACGAAGGGTGGAAGAGGAAAGAGAAAATAAAGTTCATAGACGAGAAAGAGAGGAGAGAGAAAGGATAGAGAGAAATATACCGTAAAGAGAGAGTTCAACTGTATAGAGAAAGAGAGAGATGTAGACCGTATATATAGAGAGAGGGGACTGAAAAAAGTTGTCAACAGGCAGTGGAGCTTCGTGCTTCAAAGCGACAAGACGTAAGTTAGCGAAGGCCGGGGTGGTGAAGCCATCGAAAGGCGACGGCAGCGTAGTAGCGGCGTCGCGGAGGTAAATATCAACGACACAAGCCGATGTTGGCGGCGACGGTAAAAATCTGTTTTGATCAGCGGTCAAAGTTAGAATATTGACTGAAGAAAAGAATGAACCCAGCGAAGGAAGGATCAAAGGAGCAGTGAAATTTTTACTATAAATCAAGGGCTTCGATGAGCTTCGGAAACAAATACTTGGAGCAATTAAACACGCACGCGTAGGGAAACGTAAATAATCCGAAGAACAAAAATATGAAAATTAACCTGCGCGCGCCAAATCAAATATAAACAATTTACAGGAAAGAAATATATATAAAGAAACAAGAGACGAAAGAAATGACATTTCAGAGGACATTCAGTGAGTTTTTCAACCAAAACTTTCATTTCTCCAACATCTCTCTCTTACAATAGAACCTGTATCTAACTGAGCAGACGATTTCTTGTCTTCTGTATGAACATTGACTGTTGATATATTTTTCTCTTGGTAGAATTTGAATCATTAAATCATTTCATTTAGTTAGACATATTTAATTTTCTTTTCTTGAAATGAATTTTATTTCTTTTTTATAAAAAAAAGTTTGTTAATTTTTCGACGATATTTGTCCTCGTTATTTCTTATGTGGTTTTGTTGTCCAGTACATTTCATTTTACTGTTGTCTTCGAGACGGTTATTCCATTCCCATAACAACGCATTATCAAGGAACCTGGGAAACTTTATTCTTTTTTATATATTTCGTTACGTCACCCATCTCTACCGTCCCCAATAAGACTGGGATACGTCGTAACAATATATATATAAGCTTGACTTATGTCCAGGTAACCTACATCTAAAATTCAAGTGTTTAGACTCAAAATTGGCGGATGAGTTTGGTAGAGTCTGCAAAGATCAACTCTTTCAACTTTGCCCTCTTGGCAGTCAAATTGTCTCTCAAAAACTGATTTAAAAACTTGCTGCATGTCTGAATACTTTTTATGTAAAATTTCAAATGTTGATACCCAAAATTGGCTGAATAGTTTGCTAGAGACTGCAAAGGTCAAATCTGTTGAAATTTAACCCCTTACCAGCCAAATTTTCGGCCCAAAACGATTAAAATGCTTGCACTATGTCTGAATACACTTTATGTAAAATTTCAAATGTTTAGACAAAAGTTGGCTGAGTAATTTGGTAGAGAATGCAGAAGCCAATTTTCTTTTTAATTTGACCCCAATTTCGACCGCTAAACCTTTGTTTTGGTCACAAATCAAATTAAAAAGATTGATCCATGTCCAAGTAATCTACATCTAAATTTTCTAGTGTTTAGACCCAAAATTGTCGGTAGAAGTTTCAAAGATCAAATCGTTAATGTTTAACCCCTTGACAGCCAAATTTCTAGCCGAAAACAGATTAAAAAGATTTTCCCAAATCTCAATACCCATTGTGTCAAATCTCGAGTCTGTAGACTGAAAATTGACCGTAGTTTGGTAGGGAAATGTACACACAGACAATTTCACACATACACCCATATATATATATATATATATATATATATATATATATATATATATATATATATATATATGACGAGAAAGAGAGAAAGAGAGAGAGCTGGTTGGTGGGTCTATTCTTGGCTTAGGGTGGGTTCTGCTCTATACACCTTGCAGAACTGGAATACAGCGAAACAGTGTGAGTAGAAGAGTCAGCATTTCCCAGTAGAAGTATCGATTATCAATAAATTAACCTTTTTTCATAGAATTTTGGACACATATGATAAAATAGTCCAAAAAATAGAGTTTTTATTAGCCCTAAAATAAACCTTGAGGCACACCCAAGAGTAATCACGAAGTATAAACAAAACTATAAAGAAATCAGTTAGAACAAAACTTCTATAAAACTCCAAGGAATCAATTTTTTAATAAGCACAGAAGTATCAATTTTAGTTATTTTAAACTCTAGTGAGGAGAGGGGGAGCAACCGGAATTTCCCGGGAAAAATAATTTGTTACTTTTATACTAATATCATGTTTAATCTTTGTGCAAAATTAAAAAAAAAATCAAGGCATAGTTATCGAGAAAAATGAAGGCATGACGGAGGGACAGTGGTGAAATTACAGTTTCACAATCCTTTTGTCGGGGGACCAATAACTTAAATTTTCTTGATTGGAAGATTTTTAGTAAAATTTATTTGGACGTTTTGGAATTTTTGATATGAAAATTGATAATTCTTATTTGGATTATTCGGACTATTGCTCTTATATTTACAGTTATTTTCACAACGTTTCGATCGATGTAACTCTCGACAGGTGTATCTTGTAGCACTTAAGTTTTAATGTTTTTATGTCAGTTGTTTTGTTAAAGTTTGAAATAATATTTTTTTTATTATTTCAGATCGAACGAACACATTTTTCAATTCTTGTTTTTGTCTTCATGGTAAAAAAAAAATCGACTGTTTAAGTGTTATCAACATTTTTACTGCGTCAAATGAGACATTTTTATGAGTGTAGCAACGAAGATTCCAGAAAACTTAATATTTATTTATCTTTTTAAATCTGCATATTTTTTTTTTACCGATTTGTTCTTGAGCGGTCACCTTTAAAAAAAAATCAAATTACAAACAGCATATAAAGTGCAAACTTTACCTCAGTTTCTAAAGACCATCCATGAATCGAACATTCAAGAAAGGGAAACACATCGTGTTTCTCGATCGGAAAGATGTATGAAAGAAAGTGTAGGAAAAAACGTAGAACTATGTAATTTACAGGTTTTGTAATATATTATATATATATATATATATATACACATACACACACACATATATTTCAAAAGTAAGTGTTACAGACCAATGAAAATTTCTTAAAAGCTAAGTGTTACAGACCAATGAAAATGCTTTCTAAATTTAAGTGCTATAGATTAACAAAAAGCCGTTTAAAAGCTACGTGTTACAGACCGACGCAAATATCTTTTACAAGATAAATATTACAGACCAACAAAAATGACTTCTAAAGGCTAAGTTTAACAAGCTGACGAAAATGCCTTTTAAAAGCTTAGTGTTACAGACAGACGGAAATGCCTTCTAAAAACTAAATGTTACCGATCCACATATATCTTCTAAAAGCGAAGTGTTTAATAACGAAATTCCTTTCAAAAGACGGGGGAAAAAAGCCCTTTAAAAGCTCAGTGTTACAGACCGACAGAAATGAGTTCAAAAGGTCCAGTGTTCCAAGCCGACGAAAATGCCTTTTAAAAGCTTAGTGTTACAGACAGACGGAAATGCCTTCTAAAAGCCAAGTGTCATAAATCAACGGAAATACCTTCTAAAAGCTAAATGTTACCTATCGGCAAAAATGTCTTCTAAGAGCAAAGTGTTACAGACCAACGAAAATGCTTTTTAAAAGCTAAGTGGTAAAGACGGACAGAGATGCCTTTGAAAAGCTAAGTATTACAGACCGACGAAACCGCCTTTTAAAATATAAATGTTAGATACTGACTAAAATTCCTTTTAATAACTAAATTCCTTTTGAAAGACGGGAGAAAAAGCCCTTTAAAAGCTAAGTATTACAGATCGACAAAAATGGCTTTTAAAAGCGAAGTGTTACAGACCGACAAAAATGCTTTTATAATGCTAAGTGTTGCAGACTAATGGAAATACTTTTTAAAAGCTAAGTCTTACAGACCGACAAAAATGCCTTTGTAAACTAAATGTTACAGACTTATTAAAACGTCTTTTAAAAGTTAAAAGTTACAGACCTACAAAAATGCCTTTTACAAGCAAATTGTTAGAGATCGCCCAAAATGCCGTTAAAAAGCTAAATATCACAGACTGATGAAAATAGCTCATAAAAGCTGTCTTACAGACACAGGAAAATGTTTTTTAAAAGTTGCAAGTGAGATACCTACGAGCAGAATAAAACAGACACAGTGACATGCTATTTTGAAACTAAACAAAGCAGGTTGAGGAAAGTAGCACTTACTCACAAAAACACTTTTTCAAACCTAATCATGACAGACTGACATATATATTATTTCAAACTCGACACGTAAGCTAATCGATAAGTTTTCATGTTATTTCAAAGATAAACCTGATAGACCTAGAAAAAATTTTTTACTTCAAAGCCAAATGTTAACAAACCAACAAAAACACTGTTTCGTAGCTACGTAAGGCAGACCGACAATGCTTTTTAAATGCTAAAAATAACTGACAAAATGCTTAAAAAATATTAGCGCGATGTACCGACAAAAATGCTATCTTAAACATATTTCGAAGAGAATGCTATTTCAAATTTAAGTCAAACAGACAAGGAAAAATGATCTTTAAAAGCTAAGTATTTAATTTACCCCCCCCTTAAGGTTAGATACAAGCTCAGGTGTGAATTCGAAAAGCCGGCACACTAAGATGAGCCTGACCTTATCTGTAAAAATGCCTGTTGAATTCGCTGTCATTTCTCGATAGGGGCGACTCAAGCGATTAGCCTGAAACCAACCCACTTGTGAGTGTGGACCTCTTGAAACTGAACATACCTCAACCAAATTGCAACAATTTTTTTTTGCCATACTGATCTTGAGTACATATCCCCGACTAGTAAGTACACATTTACTAAAGTACTATGCAAGACTAATTTAATATGATTTCAAATCAGGTGCAAATTCGAAAAGCCGGCATACTAAGATAAGCCTGATCCGGCCTACAAACATGCCTTACCAGTCCTCGGTGTCATTTCCTAAGCGATTAGCAATAAACTAATGCACCTGTTAGTGCGGACCTCCTGGGACTGAACATAGGTCAACCAGATTGCAACGACTTCACTTCCGTACTGATGTCGAGGACGTATCCCCAACTAATAAGTGCATACCTACTAAAGCACTATGCAAGACTAACGAATATGAGATTTCAAATCTTAGCCGGACAGACCGACAGATATGCATTAAAAAATATGAGAGTGACGAACTGATCTACAGGCCTAAACTCTTGGACGCATCTCAAATCTGCGTATTTCGAAATCAGAATACGATTTTAAAAGTTTTAAAGAATGGCGTTTTCTAGACATGAACGTCGTAAAAATATACGCATAAAAGACTGTCTGCATTAATATTTCTTTCGTCTATCGCAATTAAATTAAGCCAGAGGACTTATTAAACGAATTTTTCAAAGCCAGTTTAAAATAATGAAGCGTTTAATAAATACACAAAAAAATAAATTGAATTAAATAATAAAAAGCGAAAGATTAATTTACGCTTACAAAACTTGGATATAATAGGAAAGTAAAACAAACAAAAAAACATGGCGTTCAACAATTTACACGTTTTAGTTTTAGCGTTTACTCGGTCTTGTCGATAGAGTATGTTGTAAAAGTATATTAAAATCGCATCATGACAACCGAAGAGAAACATTGGGAATAATAAGAGGAGACAAACAAAAACGATCGATACAAAAAAAAAAGGGCGGAGGAGATTAGAATTTGAATCTGTAATCGAAGCGTAAAGAGTTTTACTTAAATAAATCAGACAAATAGAATATGATTCAAAAACATTCAGCACAGTTTGTTTTTTAATATAAAATATTCACTTATGAATAATGGGCAGTTTTAAACAATTCTTACCGAACCAGAAATATAATGCGTTTATAATGATGCAGACGTGGCGGCGAGAGTTCCAGTAATTGAATCAACATGTCTTATTTCTCTTCTAATTTCCGCTTTTTTATTTTTCTTCCATGTATGATCAGGGAAATCGATCTGCTCGGTGACAGGAATATATCTATTTTTTAATAGTTAATTCAGTTCATATGAAAGAATGTAATAGACACGGGCAGAATCCAAACTGTCATACGTTTTGGTTAAAAAAAAATCTAACAGACAATTCTACAATAATTAATCTTGTCAGAAGCTATATTTTGAGTATAATAATTCCGATTTTAATCCTGGTCACAGCACCAACCATAACCATAAATAGATGTATAGTTGTATACGTGTTGTCATACAACTGTGCGTGTCAGATGCTACAAATAATAACTACAGAAAAATATATGCTTGTCTGTTTGTAATGCTCTTGTTTGAAATCGCAGTTTTAGACACGCGCACACGTTTCTACAAGAAGTTTTACTTGTCAGTCGATTAAACAATAACGCTATAGAATCAAAATTACACAAACCAGCATGAAGGGATCCAGATAGTTGATAGTACTACGTTTGCTTGCATAAAGCAACTTTGTATGATAATGGGTTATCCAAGCATGCACTTTCATTTTACCCTCTAAGGGCCAACGGGTAGACTAGTATTTAATAAAAGGTCAGAATCGGGGGAAAAGAACTTGGCGGGCGTACATCAACGTAATGTGTATGCGCTATGCATACGCAAATACACATTTATACATTTAACTGTGCTAATTTGTTAAGTGTTAATATGCAGAGAATTAAATGTTTCAGTTTCGATTCTAACTGTGACACCCAAATCATGTTTTTAACTTTTGAAAACACTATTATATATTAAGTACTATATAATAATCAATAGGGAATTGACTCTATAAAAATGAAATCTGCATGAATTAAAATATCATATTTAAGCATTTTTGACGACCGAACAAGGGCAAGCGGCCTGCTAGTATAATAGGATTAGGGAACGAATTGAAACAAATATATAGTGGATTTCATCGTTTATTTTTTTTCCTTTACTTTTTATTGCTGTCAATTCTCTGGTTATAGATTTATATTAGAAACAAAAACATACTTTCAAAAATGATTGCACTTAACGCATGCGCAGTTTCACACGCAGAGCGAAAGCAAATTCTCGTTAATGAATGCGATTTATTTTGTAGGATTTCACACGGAATGGAGACAGAGTCACGTAGTGTTAGACTAGTTAACTCTGTATTGATTATAGGCAATGAATAAATGATTCTTGGTTGGACACATGCTCAGCCATAATTGGGATGTAAAATGGGAAATTTACAAAACAAATACGTCATATGTGTATCGTAGTGTAATGAAAACGTAGTAGCTGTAGGAGAAACGATTTTGCATTTCACAATCATTTCATTATAATCTCAAATATTTGTTGACTAAAATATCGAGAATTATGGTCTATTTTTAGTATTTGGTCAACACTTATGAAGTCAAGAGTCACTCGAGGATGATAGTCCTGATGGATCATTTTTCAATCTCTCTCTGTGTCTATATATATATATATATATATATATATATATATATATATATATATATATATATATATATATATATATATAAGAACAGGTAGTTAATAAAACATGTTAAAAAACACTTTGAAAACGTTTTTAAATATATTTAATTTTAAAAAGGAAACACTAAATAAGTGTATAGTCCTAAATCCGTGGAGTTTATATATATATATATATATATATATATATATATATATATATATATATATATATATATATATATTCAAACAAATATAATTAAATGCAACGGAGACACTTTGCTGTACGATTTTTGTTTTAATTTTCCGATTTTCCGTATAATCTTTTTTGTATCAAAATCAAAAATATTAAAAGTTCCATAGTTGTTGCTGTCACGAGCGCTTTCTATTCGTCATCATCAGGTGTTGAAGTAAAAGCCCGAAGGAGCGAAAATGAGAATTAAAAGTGAAAACTAAAATATATAGAGTCAATGAAGAGTCGATTAAAATTCGAGTATTAAAATCAGCAAGTTCCTGGACACCGTTAACAAAGTCCGTCCAATACGAACTACGCGAGACATTTTAGAACGTTACTGCTTTTCTCGACTGCGATATCATTTATAGTAGGTTGAACGGTTCTAATATATGCCGCTTCAAGAATTTTTATTTTTTTTAAAAATATTATTACATACATACATACATAGATACACACTTAAATATTAAGATTTTAATGCATACAAATTTCGTATTAATTATTATAGAGTAAAATCTAGTATACTATACCCAGTCATCGAGCGGGCGGAAATCACCAACATCGAGGCCATACTGCTGATGTCACAGCTACGCGTGGTCGGGCACGTCTCCAGAATGGAGGATCATCGCCTGCCTAAGATAGTTCTATATGGCGAACTCTCTAATGGCCGTCGTGACAGAGGGGCACCGAAGAAAAGATATAAAGACTCTCTGAAGAAGTCTCTTAGTGACTGCCCCATTGACCACCTCCAGTGGTCTACTCTCGCTGCTAACCGTGTTACCTAGCGACGTACTGTCCAGCATGCTGTCGTCTCCTTTGAGATCTCCCGCACAGAGAATCTGAGGGAGAAGCGCTGCAGGAGAGAGATTCGGGAAGCCTCAACACCACACTTGACGTGACTTTTGACTGCAGCCGCTGTGGTCGAACCTGCGTGTCCCCCATCGGGCTCGTCAGCCAGAAGCATGCCTGCAGTCGACATGGAAAACCTCCTTCATAGAATCTTCGTTCGCGAAGTACTGCCAAGATATATTATACCCAATATACAGTAATGATTCTAAGAGTTTTATTTAAAATTTTACATGTCATCAGTTAGAACCGAAACAAAAATATATACGTTTTAAGCCTTAGTCGGTAACTTTGAAAAGCATGCGAAATGACTTATGACGTCATTTTCGCATACTTTTCAAAGTTACCACCTCAGATTATGACGTCATAACGTTAAAATTTGAGATGTTGATAAACAAATTCAGACTTTCCTATAATTACGAGATTGAGCGTGCACAGAGTTTTATAGTATATGTTTACAAACTATATAATATTCTGCTTGTTCCTACCTTAGTTAGTTCGTAACTTAAAACTTTTGAATGTCAAACTGCTTTAAAGAAACGCAAAATTCGAAATTTTGCTTTAAAAATGCATATAGTTTTGTTTTTTTACATAGGCATCACCACATTATCAAGGCCAAGAGGCCACTCAAGGATAAGGGTTAAAGAGTGTACAGTAGTAATTTGGCAATATTGTAATCATTAGTAATGAAAATTTGGTAAATTTGATAACTTATATAGAACGGCTCATCAAGAACTTATTTACGTTAGACTTGAACACAACCATATTGTAGTCAGCCGGAAAGCAGGAAAACGGAAGACAATTCCACAGGCGTGCAGTTCTAAGAAAGAAGCTTTGTTCATGGAATCTACGTTTAGGTTTAGGCACAGATAAAGAGTGGGGGGAATTATTGATAGTGTGTACAGCTAGACGAGTGTTTCTTGTGAAAGTTTGGCGAGGGGGGACCATAGATAGTGCAACCCTGAACAAGAATTTCACTTCCGTTTAATGAATCTGCGTTTACGAATATCATTATGATAGTATACGAACATTGTTGTAATTGTGTGAGAAAGGACCTTGTAGTAATTTTGACTTACAGCGGTTCTTCACCGAAGAAAGAAGTCAGCTAAACGTTACATAAAAAAGAAATATAGCAAAAAAAGAAAAAAAAAGGGGGGGGGGGCAAACTGAACTGAAGGAGTAAATGAAAAACAGCCTCTTACAATATAATTTTGTTTGTATTAAACTATGTAGCACTATTAGTTTCTGAGTATTTATTAGTACTTGCAAATATATTTCATTTGGGTCAGTTTTATTTGTAAAAATATAAATGTTAGTAAACTCACATTTGCTGCGTGTTATTGGATTTCTGTCCAGAACAACTATTTTCTGTGCTATCCAGAATCAATGTGTTTGTTGTAATAATATAGTCAAACATCACATACCTATGAAATTTGTTCATAAATGCGATTAAATTTTTTTTTTTAATGAGCAATATTAAGGATAAATATTAAAATATTTTAATTTTTTTTTTTTAACTTTATTAATTTTTTTTATATTTTGATTTAGTTTTTAAACTTAATTTTTACAATTTCATTTAGTTTTTGTTGTTGTATAATTGTCTAATTTTCTAGTTAGTTTCTGCTTGTATTCAAATGAAAAGAGTCCTTAAAGATTCTCGCAAACAACAAGAGGAAAATGCGATTAGCTTATTTGCTAATATCTCGCGTGAGACTTCTTCAGACGTTATTTCCCATGAAAACGTTAGCATAACTTAAATAAAAATATCCTTTCTCTACATAACTAGCACACTCCTGCATCAAATTTATACAGGAGTAAACTTTTCTATTTTAAGGAATTATTTATACAGGACTTGCGAAAATTTTGTCTTGTGTCTTTATGTGGATGGAAATCTAACTTTATGCATAAAATCTCTAGAAAGACTCACACTGAATCATAAAAATAACAGAACAGACAAATAGATTTCATTTACGACCAAAATGTATTAATAAAAAAAATATGAATAAGTCCTAAACATTTAATTACAATTGGATTATTTCTGTGTAGCTTTCCTGATCTTTAAAACTGCAGACCGTAGTTCAATCCGTAGGAACCCATATGGTTGTACAGAGTTTACTACATCGACAGAAAATTCAAAGCATTTTGCAAAGTTACAAGCAGACTTATAAGTTTGTGGAGAGCGCGTGGGTAAGGGTTAGTTAAAGGGCGATAACTACGTATACGCATAGAGTTATAAAAGAAATTTTTATGTACGGATTCGTTGAAAGGAGAAACCTTATGCGTTGCTAGAAATCAAGAGGTGGGAGTGGTAGGATGACCGACCCGTCCACTGCTTTCATAGCGGCAAACTCCAGCTTGAACAGAGCAGATTGTCCGGCAGTAGAAATCTAGTCGCGATTCACAGACTTTACTTACATTAACAAGTTACTATATAGATATATTACTAATGGAGATTTTGAATGGCAGTGTAGCACATGTTCGTTAGTTCGTTATGATATGTTAAGAAGCGTCTTCATTTAAATAATAATTATTATTATTTTGCTGTATATCACGATATACTGGCGCCCACCAAATAAGTGAGAAGGGCCAAGGAGAAAGGAAAGACCGAAGAAAGAAAGCACTAACCAGACCTCCACTAGATGGTGTGAGGAGAACTGGGACATTGGGGGGGGGGCTTATAGCCACCAAAATGCCAGTGACGATTAATGGTCGCTATCAACGAGAAATCAATTTTAAAAGGCTATTGAGATAATGCAAACTCATTTGCAAAGGTTATCGAAAGAGATGGTAAATACTGGAAATCTGGAGGGAGACTGTCACTCAGACTCCAGAGAACACCACAGGTTTTTTTTCGGAGAGAAATCTTTGATGCAGACTTATAATAATAACAATAGCAACAACTAGCAGGATTTTAAGTTCCACGGAATTAGAAATATATTTAATCAACAAATGTATTTTGATAATGATATTTTGTGGATAGCGCTAAAATCAGTTATGTAGACTGAGAAAAATCATTAACACTCAACTTATGTGTTTAACATTTCTATGACAATCGTGCTTATTAAATTCTAAATACAGAACTGGTTCAGGTGAGGAATTAATGAATACTAATAAATATTCCGAAAGTTATATCATGCTGCATCGTTCAATACAAAGAATAAAATCATTTCGTAAGGGACAATATATATTGAATCCCTCAGTCCAGAAATTTTTGGCAAAAAATCTGTTCTTTTTCGAATGTGTATACCTAAATGTTTGCATTTATGAAAAAATATGCCAATTCTATTCATTGTATTTCTAAGAATATATATTCCAAAAAATCCCCTTCATTAGTTTATATATATATATATATCTCCGGGATTCTGCTTTCCCAACTGCAATGATATGCAGAAGTTCAAGTGTAATGTTAAACATCTTTCTACTTATCTCCCTTCATAATAACCCTGCTAATTAAGTCCCTGATAGTAGCCCCCTGCTTCAAAGTGGCACTGTGCCTTGTTTGGGGTGACAATTGAATAATAAAATATATATATATATATATATATATATATATATATATATATATATATATATATATCCGTGGCGCAGTGGTTAGAGTACTTGAAAAAATCAATTGTATGTTTAAACGGTTGAAGGTTCAATCCCCAGTGTGGGCGGCCGAAAAATACAGTTGCGAATTACTTAGTACCGTTATCCAGTCATGGCTGATGGAATAAGAACATGCTACCCCCGTGACGTAAATAAAGGGTTCCGCTCGAAATTCCGTCCGAATTCCCTAGTTCAACAAAAACATTCCCGAGTTCGACAAGATACACCTGAAGAAGGTCGGAGGTTATATCGACTGAAACGTTGTGATGATTACACTCAAGATGGGAACAGTAGTCCGATGAATCCAAATAATACGATTAAAGTATTTTATTCTTCGTTTATTGTCTTTCTATTTTTTCCGTTAGTATCCGGGTAAAATTATGTAGGGTGTTCATTGTACAGGTGGGCCGATAAAAAAAGGTGTTGCTTCGATATTGTAGCGAAATCAGACAGCCAAAAAGTTGATCTGTTTTAAAAAAAAACACAAATATAACTACTTACAGTTTTTGCCAATCTCGATTAACAATGTTATCTATGTAACATGACAATTACTTAAGTCTTCCATGATTCAACAAACCAAATGATTTTGACTATGTTTTGTCATGGGACATTTGCCGTAAAGACAGGAGAAATAGCTTAAATTTCTAATTCCTTCGAAAACTATTTCTTTGAATTATTAATTTATACCATCATCGTCTTGCCTGCATTTTAGATACTTTCATTACTGTGACATGGCAATTCATAAAATACTACTAGTTTCACATGAACATCAATATTTCTATTAGTACAATACCGAACAACCAACAAAATTATGTTTGGAAGCAATACCAACAGGTACTGAGAACATTAATCTAAGGAACATACATTTTGCTTTTTCTATTTGTTTTGAACAACAGCAGCGCGTGGCCGGGTACAGCTAGTATATGATAAGTAGATAGAGAAGGAGAGAGAGAATAGAATATTACATTGCGTAGGTAAACATTGTACCTTAATTGATACCTTGTCAGTAAATGAAACATGTCAAAGATAGATTTTGAGCTTTATTCCCTGTACATTTAACCCTTGTGCCACAATGCCAGTAGACGAGGGATTTATGTCCAATATTTTATACAGGATATTTTAGTCGTGTCTTCCAAGCCACGGTCGCCGAATTAGTAATTCCCTACACTCTCGTAAATATATATTCATTAGGAACTTCATCGATCAATCCAGTTCCAGCCCCGCCACATACGAATCTACACAGTAAGAAATATCTATGAATGACACATCCGGGGCCTGCGAAAGTTCACGAATAAAAACAAGTCATTTTCATAACAATGCAACTTTTGGGAAGACGCCGTAATGTCCCCCAGGTCGAGCCTATTTGCACAACAAAAACTTGGACAGGCATTCCGTGAATTTAGACGAGAGTGTGTAGGAATGGGAGACTTGTTAATCTTCACGAACAATAAATGAAAATTGTATCTGATGCATACTCAACGAAAAGCATGTCTAACAGCTGCCTTTAGACTTCAGCGTTTCTACTTCTTTCTAATTATAAAACTGTAGATCGTCCGGATGCCCTTGTTTGCTTGGTTGAATCTTGTCTTCGACAATCAGGCGATTCCACCTTTAAAAAAATAAGGGGAGGATGATATATATATTTTTTTTATATATTTGAGTGTGGCTCATAGGCTAAGGAATGAGGATGGAGAGTTGTATGTTTTGGTTTCAATTATAGCTTATGGCACCGAAGTCATATATATATATATATATATATATATATATATATATATATATATATATATATATATATAAATATATATATAGTTTTGGTTCCACTCTTATATATTAGGATCAATATAGTAATCGATAGAGAATTGTCTCTATAATAATAAATACGTAAACTGCATGGATGAAAATATCATTTTTAAGTGTATTGTACGATCGGGCAATGCCGAGCGAACTACTAGTACATTTACAAAACTACTAAAATAAATCTTTGCACAGCAAAACAAACATCGTCCTATCTGCCACGACGGAACAATGCCCGTCTTTAGAATATTCTTAGTAAGGACTTTTCGCTTGTGGAAATCATGACCTCGGGACTGCTTCCATGTCGAGTAAAATTCTGTTGAGCAACCATCACATTCATAAGCAAATGCAGTTCATACTATTGGTCAACCTTAGCACTCTCATATTGTTCTTCATCCTTCAGCTGGTTGTCCATTTCATTCATCCTCATCTTGACATTGCCCTTAGTCTTGCTAAATGGTGATTCAATAGGAAAAAGTATAAACAAAAACGTGTACTCTAAAGATGCTTGCGTTCAATCGTCGCGTTTAAGGGTACAATACTATTTCAAACTTATGCGTCACAGAAAAACTAAGAGTAACAGATCAACGAATACACAATTCGGAATCAAAGAGTCACGGATCAATTTGGATAACATTGAAAGTTAAGGCATCACAAAAGAGGACATTATTTGAACACAAGGCGTAAAATACAAACGAATAAACGATTTGAAATAGATTCGTCAATAATAGACGAATACACTATTTTAAATCAAGAAAAGACTATTTGAAATTGAAGTCTTAAAGAAAAAAAATCGAAGCGTTATAGACCAATAAAGGTATTATTTAAAATCGAATACAGATCTACACACGTTGTCACAATTCAGCGTGACAATACAACCGATGAACACATTAGACGTATCTAAAAAAAAATATGGGTTAAGTTAATCTGTGGATTTAGTTAAGGGAATTTTATTTAAAATGGATCGTGATCGACGTACCGACTGAACCCCGGGAAATTTAAGGGCGTATCTAAAATGACTCCTTCCAACCAGAGTCTCATGGAAGGAACAAGTCTCTAAGAATTTGCTGACCCAATCCAAGAACTGTCATCTTGGATCGTAGAATTTCGGAAGGAGCATAAAGATCGGTTTAAAGCCGTGTTAAGAAACAAAGATGGAAAAGGGAAAAAGGGGAAGGAAAAGTACAAAAAAAAAAACAGTAAGAAAAATCTAAAGACCAAAAACGGGAAACAGAAATAAAAACAAGAAACGGAAAACAAAAAGAATCGAAAATCAAAGCAAAAAAAAAACAACAAAAAAAAAAAACGAAAAACAAAAAAGAAAAAGAAACAAAAATAGAAAAAAAAGAAAACCAGAAAAAATCTCAGAAAATAAAATAAACAAAAAATGAAATAGCATTCAGAAATTAACAACAAAAAAAGAAAAAAACACAGAAAAGGGAAAACAGAAACGGGCAAACAAAAAATTGAAAAAAGAGAAAAATAGAACAGAAAACGAAAAAATCGAAAAGAAAACGGAAAAATCGAAAAGAAAACTAAACAGAAAAAGAAAACTAAACAGAAAAAGAAAACTAAACAGAAAAAGAAAACTAAACAGAAAAAGAAAACAAAACAGAAAAAGAAAACAAAACAGAAAAAGAAAACAAAACAGAAAAAGAAAACAAAACAGAAAAAGAAAACAAAACAGAAAAAGAAAACAAAACAGAAAACAAAACAGAAAACAAAACAGAAAACAAAACAGAAAACAAAACAGAAAACAAAACAGAAAACAAAACAGAAAACAAAACGAAACGCAAAACGAAACGCAAAACAAAACAAAACAGAAAACAAAACAAAACAGAAAAGAAAACAAAACAGAAAAGAAAACAAAACAGAAAAGAAAACAAAACAGAAAAGAAAACAAAACAGAAAAGAAAACAAAACAGAAAAGAAAAAAGAACACGAAACAGAAAAGAAAAAAGAACACGAAACAGAAAAGAAAAAAAACAGAAAACAATACAAAACAGAAAACAAAACAAAACAGAAAACAATACAAAACAGAAAACAAAACAAAACAGAAAACAAAACAAAACAGAAAACAAAACAAAACAGAAAAGAAAACAGAAAACAAAACAGAAAACAAAAAAAGAAAAAAAAACACAAACAGAAATGAGAAAATCAAACGGAAAAAACCAGACAAAATGGATAAAGGAAAAACAAAGATCCCCCCTCCCAAAAAAAAGGAAAAATAAAGACAAAAAAAGAGAAAAAGTAGTAAAGAAACAAAAAAATGGAAAAAATAAAAAAAAGAAAATGGAAAGAGAAAAACAAGGAAAAGCAGAAAAGATATGTGCCAAAAAGAAGCGCTAGAAGAAAAGGCGAAACGTGGCAGGCAAAGAAAAATACATTGAAAAGAGAAAATAATAAGCAATTTAAGATAAAATAGAGAAAACAACATTTAAAAAAGAAGGAAATAATAAATGGAAACTCAAGGAAAATGAAAAAAAAAAACATAGAAAAACGTAACAGTACAAACGGAAATCAACACTAAGTCCATGTCGACGAATTACACATCTATTTCCACTAGTCCCAAACTATTTTATCATCGATCTCTGCATTCTCCACCCCTATCTTTCGAATACCGAGAATTGTCCCGAGCGACAAGAATTGTTCCAAATACCAGAAATTCCCATGGTGAACCGGAAAGGAGCGGACAGTTGTTTCAAGCTGCCCGGGTCAAATTCTACGAGGGTGCGCACATGTGTGTCGGTGTTTCATTGGGCGGGGATACTGTTATGCAGAAAGAATTCAATGCCACAAAGCCCTACACTTGCAATTAGACCAACCAACCCTACGGTCGACCCGGGCCCCCATTCCTCCATGATTTGCGTCATTATTCATGCTGCCAGGGGCAGGCGAAGAGGACAGCTGAGAGGGCGGAAAGATGATCTCGTGACCCTTATTATATCAGGCTAATCTGATGGTTAATTTGTATTGCGTTTGTCAATCCGAAATTTCGCTGTGTTTACGAATCGAAGAAGAATGTCTTGATTTTCGACCCCCCCACTCTCTCTCTTTGTACAAGCCCAAGCTGCACGCCCGTTGTCCAATTCAAATTGATCTTTGTGTGTCTTTGAGGTTGAGATATGACGCATTCATATCTCAGTTTTGATTCGCCCGTCAATCATATATTCTGCTGTCAAATTCACATGCAGTTTTGGTCGGGGCATAAAAAAGGACTTGGTTTCGCTTATTCAATCCGAACGAGCATTTTTAGCGATCTACGCGAAAACTTAACGAATTTTAGCAGGATCTTTCGTTGAAAACATTGGTAGGCGCATTATCCCCCCTCTCCCTTATATATATATATATATATATATATATATATATTAGTATTTAAGCCCGGCGTCGCCCGGGTGTTAGGAGGTGTATGCTGAGAAAAAAAAAAAAAGAGTCAATTTTTTAAACTTTGCCCCCTATTATGACCCTTAAAATTTATTCTTTTGGCCTCAAATCAAATTATTAAGTTAGATCCATGTCCAAGGATTCTATATCTAAAATTTCAAGTGTGTAGACCACAAAATATTCGGAGGAGCGTGGTAGAATTCTCAGAGGTCAAATCGTTGAACTAAGACCCATTAACAGCGAAATTTCTGGCCGTAAACTGATCACATAGATGTTCCCAAATCTCAGTATCTTGTATATCAAATTTCGAGTCTGTAGACTATAAATTGACAGAGTTATTGCGTAGGGAAATGTATACAGACAGACACACAGGCACGTTCACTTATATATATATATATATATATATATATATATATATATATATATATATATATATATATGCGTGTGTGTGTATGTATATCTGGCCGGCCGCTCGGCATTTCCCGTTCCGGTCATACAAAACGCTTAAACATGATATTTTAATTTATGCAGATTGCATATGTATTATTATAGAATCAATGCCTTATTGATTATTATATCCTTACGAGGAATAATTTACCCAGTGAACTAATTCCCCCCAAAATATGAATAAATAAAAAGTAATAATGATAATATCGTTCATCAAATTCCGTCTGTGTTTGTTTACAATATCACGTCAGCTGATATTTAGGATTGACAATGAATGCTCTAGAAAAGTCACTTGTGATTAATGTTTAGTTTTTAAATATACAAACGAAGAATTGATTTGCGGCGATTTTTAATGGTGCCTTTTCTTTTATTGTAAATTGAAATCATTAACAATAATTTTTTAAAAATGATGAGGTACACCCGGGCTTGGACAGAGGGTCATTAGATCGGTAGTCGAATGCTCTCAAACTGAGCTATATCTCCAGATGATAATTTTTTTAATTTTTTTAAAGAAATTATATACTGACAGTTTATTATTTCCCTTGGCCAGTACAACGTAAAATATTCCCCTGTAAGAATTCGTTTTTATTTCTAAGAGAGAAAAGATTTTAAGATTTGAATTTTTCGATTCTCAATACTTATCAGATGAATTTCTGTACAAGACATATCTAAGAACACTGCCAGACATATAAATTAGCTTTGTGCGAAATTTGCAAAATATAGGCTCAGCCGTTTCGGAAGCTATGAGGGAGGAACTTACACACACACACAAAGTGACTTTTATATAAGAGTGTAGATGTAAAATTCAGTATCTAAATCTGTGGGCATGTTTCTGTGTTCCCTATATAAAGAAAGATTAATATTTGCATTCATTGTAAAAAATATATTGTAATTTATATAAAAAAAACAATTGAAGGTAAAATAAAATTAAAAAACAAATGAGAAAAATCAGAAAAGTAAAGTAATGAAACAGGAAAAGAAAAAAAGTTGAGAGTAAAAAAGAGGCAGAGATTAAGTTAGAGAGTACGGCGAGATTGAAAGAGAGAGAGTGAGTTAAGAGAGAGAGAGTTAAAGAGAGAGAGAGTTAAAGAGAGAGAGAGTTAAAGAGAGAGAGAAAGTTAAAGAGAGAGTTAAAGAGAGAGAGTTAAAGAGAGAGAGAGAGAGTAAAGAGAGAGAGAGTAAAGAGAGAGAGAGTAAAGAGAGAGAGAGTAAAGAGAGAGAGAGTAAAGAGAGAGAGAGTTAAGAGAGAGAGAGTAAAGAGAGAGAGAGAGTTAAGAGAGAGAGAGTAAAGAGAGAGAGAGTTAAGAGAGAGAGAGAGTTGAGAGAGAGTTAAGAGAGAGAGAGAGGTAAGAGAGAGATAGTTAAAGAGAGAGAGAGAGTTTGAGGAAGAGAGAGAGAGAGCAACAAAATAAAAAAAACAAATAACTGAACAAATCTATATATAAAACTCAATGTCTGTATGTATGCGTGGTTGTTTTCTATAGAAAGAACTGTTAGAATCTAGATAAAATCTACAAATCTCTTCTATATAGAATGTACCAGTAGAAGACGATGAAAGTATTCCTTCGATGGTAAGCGCACCCCAAATAGGGCGATGTGGGAATCATCTTAAAGCAAACATATAATGAAATTTAAATCATGCGTATAAAATTTTCTGGTGAAGACAATGTAAGTGGTCTCGAATCTCGACGTGCGACCCTAACCAAAGGGAGTTAAGAGAATAGAATCTCCTTTAAAATTTAAAATGCATCATATATTGATAAAATTTATCTCATGTATATAAAATTCTCAAAGGAAGATAAGGAATCTCGAATCTGTACATTATCCGCTATGTGACCCATAGTCACAGAAGCCCATAAAACTGAAAGTGAGTCTAGTCGATTTTAATGACATTAAAACCATATCCCCACTGGATGTATTTCATATTTACCCAACTACATTAGGGGCTAAACCGAAGAAGGGGACCAGTACAAACAATGTGTTATGTACGCAATGAAAGAGTACATAGTAGTGGCTCGTCCAATCCCGAGCAACATCGAGGTTTTCTGCTAATTTATTACTACTAGAGATCTGGTATCTTTTTGTCTAAAACCGAAACTACACTATAATCTTTTAATACCAAATTCAGCTTTCTGTACTATTTCAGACTAATGTACCCCCGTTCAATACTCCATTAAGTATGATAGTGTAATGTATGTTCAGTTGTCATGCAATATTTTTCTTTTGCGGGTATGTAATATATATTCTGTTGTCAACAAACAATACTCCCTGGCATTATCTCATCTGAAAGAGGGAGGCCTAATATAATGTTCGTTCGTTATGGTCATTTTTGGTCATTACATCCTTTCCTTAGATGTGGCCTAATGTAATTCTGTAATGATAACATTCTCTCATACATTACATCCTTTTTCTGAATGAAATGTAGCATTTGTTCTCATGAAACCATCTTCCCAGGCATTACCTCCTCCTCTCCCTTAAGCATTGGTTCTGGATATGACCTTAAACTATATCCGATGGTGAGGCCCCAGCTTGCGGGTTTTAGGGAGTGTGAAGCCACCCTTTAATTGCCATTGCTCCCAGGTCCACTCTGACCCGGAGTGGTAGTACCTGTTAGGGTCCCAACTATGGGTTAAATAGAAACAGACTTGAAAAAAAAATATTCTATTTAAAAAAAAAAATCTTCAAAATAACTAGATTCGGCATTAAATAACCTGAAAAGGGTTGATATGCCGTAAAAACAAAAACAACCAACCAACAAAACCCTTAAGCATTACCTACTGTGGGGGGGGTGTGAATATATATGTTAGTTTAATAAACGCAATTAAATAGACAGTTATACTTTACTACTAGTAGTATTACAAAACAGGATGTTTTTTTTATCAAGTATTCATTATGAAAACTAACAGCAACTTGAGAATGATGGTTAATGCGACAGATAGATTGACGGTTAAATGATGACGAATATTAGGAGAGGATTGAAAATAATGAATGAAATGCATAAAACTCATCGATGACAAATGTTTATTGGCATTAGATTCGAAGGGAGCTAGGTTGTAGATAAGGAGAAAGACTGAGTTAAAGGCAGTCACCACTTATCAAGGCTAAAAGGCTACTCGAGGATTGAGGGATTATGAATGTAAGGTAGTAGTTTAGTAATCGTTAATGGTGTAGATTGGTAGAATTTGCATTATTTAAGAGGATGGCTCAACAAGAACTTGTTTACATTGTACTTGAAGGCTACCATATTGTAATCGGTCGGGAAGCAGGCCATTGGAACAGTGTTCCACAGGCGGGCAGTGCTAGAAACAAGCTTTGTTCATAGAATATGCGTTTAGAATTAAGCACAGATAGAGAGTGAGGGAAATTGTTGATAGTGGTTGTAGCTAGTCGAGTGTTTTTAGTGAAAATTTGGCAAAGGGGAATCAGATTGGAGCTCAGACGAGCACTTGCCACGAAAATTACAATAGAGCAGATACAGGCTCGCAACGTCTCTTATGGGAAAGAGGTTACAGGGAAAAGAAAAAGCATCACCTACTTGGTTTCGAAGCGAGTTTTGAACTATCAAGGCAAGATATTAACTCGCTATTAATTTAATTAGCTTTGAAAACGCGTTTTTTTTCTTTAAACGATCGAAGCAGAAAATTTCGAGCTTATAACTTCAACCATGTATTTTAATTACAGTTTGGATTATAGCAGGTATGTTTTTATGTCTTAAAGTATTTGGACGTCAAACCTTAATTCAGTTATGTAAAATTCTTAACGATGAATACGTCTCGACATGTTCAGGCCAACTAGTATTTATATTAGAAGCTAAACGGCGTTTAAATGATATGTTTTATTGTAAAGGAGATTAATAGCCGCCGGATTAACTCGATGGCTAAAGGTAACTTGATATTTTAATATGATAATCCGGCTGAAGTCAATTGCTGACACTTGTGGAGGATAAGCTACACGGATTTAGGAAATCGCATTCGCGTCCGCGTCACTAGTCTCACAACAACGATATTCTCGTGCTTTGAAGCAGCCATTTTGTTTTTGTCTTAATTTTTCCCGCCTTTCAGGAAGCAATTAGAAACATCATTCAGTGACTGTTGTCTAAATGTCTAAACTCTTTTTTGTTAAGTGGTTGTCTTTTGTTATTGATTTGCCGGAAAAATAATGTTGTATAGTTTTAAAGAGAAAGTAAATAGATAAAAAATAAATAAAATAAAACACACACTAAAGATACATAAGACATTAGCGGTTTAAGGCATGTTGAACCAGAAACAAAAAGCATATATAATTACTTTATTAAATAAATATGTATTACAGTAACTGCTGGGCATACCGGGTTTTCATCGGGCTGGAATACGGATTCTGGGGTAGAAACCTATTATTGTCAGACCTAAATTTAGCACCGTTCCACGACAAGGGACTTTGAAGGAAACATGTTTATGACAATAATAAAACGGTTTCTACCCTGGAGTACATACACACAGATCGCTAAAACCTCCGTACCTTAAACAGACACAGAAACGTAGTTTTAAATAGAATGCTTCATATTTGCTCTTTTAGAATCTTTCATTAATCACTTTTTTCTTTTTTTTTTTACATTATATGTATATATATATACACAATATGTATTACGACACTATATATATATACATATTTCAAAGTCGTACCATTGGTTTCATTACGCCGAATCAACCAAAAGAGGTTAGAAAGAGTCAGCGAAAATCTATCAGCGACATTGAAAACTCTTTCAATGTCGCTGATGAAATTACGCTGACTCTTTCCAACCTCTTATGGTTGATTCGGCGTAATGAAACCAATGGTACGACTTTGAAATATGTATATATAGTGTTATAATTAATATTGTATCTTCAGCTCTCAGATCCACGATCGAACATTTTATTGGATTCTTTTTATCACCTCCTGATACGCTATATATATGTGTGTATATATATATATATATATATATATATATATATATATATTCTTATTACATATCAATCCTTATTCAAGAAGCTCAATGTAATTACATTTATTCCTTTAATTCAGTTGACTTATACAATTCTTGACAGTATCAGTTTCGTTTAATTGTTATATCAATCTTGACAGTATCAGTTTAACTTAATTGTTATAGCAATCAGTGAATTTATTAGGTCCTTAACGCATCAGAAGAAATAGCAACAATCAATCCGTCAAAAGGAATTGAAATGAGATTCGAGATGGTAAAAATCCGAAAATTGGAAGAGAAGCTGCAGATACCTTTATATTTTTTCCATTACGCCATATTAAATTTTTCTAACCATCAAAAACTGCGTCAGTTATATATATATATATATATATATATATATATATATATATATATATATATATATATATATATATATATATCCCTACAATAATATTAAGACTAATTCACTGATCGCAAAAGATTAATTGCCTTAAAACAAAGGGATTTCCCAGCGAAAAACTTGGGACTGAAAGTTATTTTCAAATAGTTTTAAAGATTGTAAAATTTCAAGACACACACACATGTATAATTATGTTATCAAAGAGTAAATCTTTTGCAAAACAAAACTTATCAAGATTAGAAATACTCAACACTATTAAGAGGAGCACACGATATTATTAAATGAAAGATGAATAAAAGTTAGAACTTTATTATAAGGTTAGAACAATAAGGAACATTTAAGGAGAAAATTAAGAAAAAAGTAATAAAAATAAAACGATTTGTGAGCGAGGAAATCTTTTGAAGACTTGTTTTAATTCCATTTTTTTCACTTTCGCATCGTTTTATATATATATATATATATATATATATATATATATATATATATATATATATATATATTAAGCGAAACCTACTATTAGATAGTTTGTAAAAAAACTTATGGTTTGAGCACTGTAAGCGACGAGCGGGTATGGGTGTATGTCTAGCCGCACTGATAGGTTGTGATACAACGAAACAGTATTGTATGTGGATGACAAATAAAAGCACACCTGTTTGGGTTGAGCACTTTGTAAATATATTTTCACCTGACGCTTATTTAAGCAATTAAGCGAAGCCCGCTATTAATTTGTTTGTAAACAAACTTATGGTTTGAGCACTGTAAGCGACGGGTGGGTGTGGTTTAAGTCACACTCGAGGAGAAATATTTACGGCACTGATTCGTGGTCCGATGGTTAGAAGAGTCAACCGTCAGCTCAGCGATTGTAGGTTCGATCCACGGTTGGGGAAAGGTGTATGTCTAGTCGCACTGCTGAGTTGTGACCCAACGAAACAGTACTGTATGTGGATGACATATATATTTCTGTATCCCTTATTTATTGATTCTATCTATTCATTCTTTCTCCACTTTCTTATATAGCTTCTCTATTTTCTTCTTTTATTTTTGCCCCTTCCGTTATTTTATAGTGCTCTCTCTCTCTCTCTATATATATATATATATATATAATACACACAGTTACCTACATATTTATCCTTATATGTTGTACTTACTTTTATTGCTATTTACCATATTATTCTATTCTTTTATGGTACTGGATATGACCTTAAACTATATCCAGTGGTGAAGCCCCAGCTTGCGGGCTTTGGGGAGTGTGGAGCCACCCTTTAATTACCATTGCTCCCAGGTCCACTCTGACCTGGAGTGGGAGTACCTGTTAGGGCCCCAACTATGGGTTAAATAGAAACCAACTTGAAAATAAATATATTCTATTAAAAAATTTTTCTTCAAAATCTTTGGATTCGGCATTAAATAACCCGAAAAGGGTTGATATGCCGTAAAACAGAAACAACCAACTAACCAATCTATTCTTTTATTCTCATTTTAAAGCTAAAAGTCATTAGCCATTTTTTCTAGATTCACGTTATGTATCAGTTTGACCCTTCTCTTCTGATGAGAAGCATTTAGCTTCGAAATTCCCTTAATCTTTTCCTTATTGCTCTGATGTAATAATACAGTTATATTTAACTTTTATTCTTCATCTTTCATTAAATATTATATGACTGAAAACAAATAGTACACTTTAAGTTATTTGATATAAAGGTACAAAAAAATACGCCACAAATGTGGCACAAGGCCATCATAATTGAGAGAAAAAAAGGAGTTGGTCATTCTCTATCTTACGCTGTATATTCTTGTTTTAACTAAAGTTATTGCAGTCATTAAAATACCTCATTTACTCAGTTTATATTTGCATTACTTTTTACATATTAAGCAGCTTTTTAATGGGTTCTTTACATATTAAACAGCTTTTTAATGGAGTCTTTACATATTAAACAGCTTTTCAATGGATTCTTTACATATTAAACAGATTTTTAATGGATTCTTTACATATTAAACAGCTTTTTAATGGATTTTTTACATATTAAACATATTTTAATGGATTTTTTACATATTAAACATATTTTAATGGATTCTTTACATATTAAACAGATTTTAAATGGATTTTTTTACATATTAAACAGATTTTTAATGGATTCTTTAGGCGTTTCATTTTGTTTGATGAGCCATAATATTATTAAACTCTCAGATACGAATTTATTATAAAGTCAGCGATATTAATGTCCGGTTTCGCCCTGATCTTCCCCTCTCTCACACACAAACACACATCAATCAACTCAAATTTAAAATCGAAAATTATAAATAGAAAAGTTTAATATATCCTCCAAACTCGCCGACAAAAACGAAAACTGATGTAAATCCAGAAAAGTGGAAAAAAAAGGAGGAAAAGAGGAAAAAATAGTGACAGAACGAGATACTAGGGTAAAGCTAAGAAGGAAAAGAGAAAACAATAAAAGGAGAGAACGAGAGGAAAGAAAAAAGTAAGAAATGGGAAAAATAAGGGAGGGAAAGAGATATGGACAAGGACGGGGGAAGGTAAAAGAAATAGAGGGAAGAGGGATGAATAAGGAGAGGGAATTAAGAGATGAAGAGGATAGAAAAAATAAAAAGATTCACTTATTGCAAAAAGAAAAAAAGATGGAAATAAATTGAATTGAAAATTAATAAATCGAAGATTTTACTTCAGACTTTTTTTTTGTTTTTTTTGAAAACACAAAATCGTAAAAATACGAAGGCCACAGAGACAAAAAAATCATCTTACCAAAAGAAGAGTTTGAAGGAATTAAATACTCACCTGAAAAGAAAAGAAAAAAAAATAATTAGAAAATGTTAATATTTAAAGTGAAAAACTCCGAAAATGCTATGTTAAGTAATTTAAAATATACATTGAATTAGAAGATTAAAATACATTAACCCTAACCGAATAATTTACCAAGTAATTCATGAATAAGTAATTTATTGGGTTACTTCAAAGTCACTTATATGTTTAAGCCATCAAAACAGGGAAAATATATTTCAAGTCAGTTATTATATGTTTAAGCCATCAAAACAGGGAAAATATATTTTTATTTCGAATCCCCTTCATTTCTCGAAACATGTGTATATTTTTACTATGCGACCGAACGAAAGGTTTTAATATTTATACAAGACAGATTACCACATGTGTAAGTGACTCCTAGTATTAAACACTTTAAATATCTTTTTTACGTTTTGCCAAGAAATAAACCTTCGATTTCATACAATCTTTACAACCGCAATTTGGTACTAAAATTTTCGGTCCTAGTGCATTTATTGATCCGCGCCATTTTTTTTTTGATAGTATTTTCAAGTTTAAATTGAAGTTGTTTTTTTTTTCTATCTGTTTTTATTTAATTGGAAGGTTAAAGCACACAATAGGTACAAAACATACTTCACTTCCCGTGTTAAGAATGGCTTTCTAAATAATTATTCCAGCACGGATCAATAAGTGCACTGATATCAATTTTCTTATGTTTGAATTACCATTTGCTGTCGCAGAAATATATCTTTAATAATAGCATTCATTTAGCAATCGTGAGTATAATCTGGTATGAGGTCGAAAGAATATGGCCGATAATCACTATAGCAGTAAGTTTTACATCATAAGCTCATTCGTCATGGGCTACTATACAACTGCCCAAATTGCCCCATTTACATCGACTCATGCAATAGATATCCCGAATTTTCCAGCGGGGTATTGGAATTGACTAAGCAGGGTTTAAACCCTATTAAATCAACTATCTTATTTTTATATACGACTATTATTACTGTAATTAAGCACAGCTCTTTGTCTATGGGAAAGTAGCAGCTTGTGTTCAAATAACCGTATACAATGAAACGGTTTCAATTTATTGCACGTGGGCATTAAATGAACTTAAAAGGGTTTATCTGCCGCAGAACGATAATGTAAACCGAGTAATGAACTGTTTACAATAAATATATAGTTTATGTGTTAAATAATCCCAAAAGATGAATATGCAATAGAACAATATTTTTGTGATGAAGATAGATAATTTGTATTATGAACACGTGGTGCATCGAGAAAAGTCCTTTATATCAATCAGTTATAATTGACAATATTCTACAGGTAGAAGGTTCAAGTTTTTACTACAGGCGAATATAATTAAGAGTTGCATAATATATAACATTTCTATCCAGTCATGGCTGACGGAACGAAGACAATCTCTCCCGGTTTATTAAATAAAGCGTCCAGTTCAAAATACCGTATAGGCTCCTGGGTTCGACAAACATTCTAAAGTTCGAAAAAATGCGCCTGAAGAAGGTCGGAGGTTACATTGGCCGAAACGTTGTGAAAAACCACTACAAATAATTTCCCACACTCTTTATCTGTTCCTAAACCTAAATGTAGATTCCATGAACGAAGCTTCTTTCTTAGAATTGCACGCCTGCGAAACTCTTCCGATTACCTGCTTTCCAGTTGACTACAAGCCGATAGTCTTTAAGTCCAACGTAAACGAGTTCTTAGTGAATCGTCCCCCTAAGTAATACAATTTACAAAATTCCCACTACTTTTGTTTAATACGCTATCATCACATTGACTAATGTATACCAATTAGCCCTTATCCTCGAGTGGCCTCCGGACTTTGATAAATGGTGATTCCTGTGCAAAAACGTAACGACCAAGATGAGAAAAGTATTCTGAATAATACTTATTAGTTAATGATTTTAAGTTGGGTATTGCTTCAGAATTAATTCCGTTGATATGCTGCATAACCAAAAGGCCAATCAATGAATCACTGACAAATATGTTTCGTATTGGTATCAAAAAACTAATACTTGTACGCAATGGATACCCAGGCGATTTCAGTATTTATGAAGTCTGTTTTTGAGTATTGATGGAGAATCCAGTGTCAATCCAGGAAATAGAAAAAAAAAGTTTACGATTTGAGAACAGCTAAAAAATTCAAATAAAAACACGCAAAAATAAAACAAAAGTAAAATAAAAAATACAGACGACACTAAGCATGCGAAGATTTATAGTTAAAAAAAAAAGTTGTTAAATCTCCAAAAATAAAGTATAAGTTGCTTTGAACATTTCCGAAACTACCCCGCCAATATCCGTCAATACTCTGAACTAACTCTTTAAGTACTGAAATGCTACGCGTGCCTCAAAACCCTAATATGATTTAGATACTGAAAACAGACAAATCCAACTATTTGTTGAATCCTTTGATTATAGTTTGGCAGTAAATAACGCAAATAAAAGGCTTAATATGCCGTAAAACGGACAAAACAAACTAAACAAGATTGTATTACTTTTTTTCTCAGCTGTTCGGTATTTGCGGTTGACATTTTTTTGTGACAATTTAAAACAATTTCTTTGAATGATGAAGTCGTTCCGTTTTTTTGTTTGTTTTTGTTTCATATTTTCCTGTGCATTTTTTTGTGTCCGCCGTCAACTTTTGTCCTCTTTTCTCACTCATTTGTACGGCAGCCATTTTCTATCTTTCTGAAGCACTCCCATTGTCCATGGTTACCGCAAAGTGTGCGGGTTTCGCTCACAAGAGAGACTGTCGGTATTGGCAGAGGAGTGGGATAAAAGGACACAATGACTATGAATTGACAACGCCGCTATTGTCATCTTCATCGTTTGCCAGATGGACACAAATCGTCATCCTTAACGATCGAATTCTTGTCGGCATCGTTTTCTTGTTTGTTTTTTTTTGTTTTTTTTTTCGGGAAGACAAAAAATGTTCGACTGCGCCTTTACATTTAATTAAGGTGTTTTCCTTTTCGAATTGAAATTCCATGAATTTTTTTCTGCCAATCTATGTCTCGGAGATATCTTATCGTTTCGTATGAAAACACCTGCTCACAATGAAAATATATATTGTGTGGAAAAATCTATTATATAAAGGAATGTTGTACTTCAATCCGGCTGCAAGAACTCGTCTTTCTACCAATTCTGCAAAGAACCCTCCCTTCTTCCTCTGTCTACCTGAAACCAAACTGAACTTACATAAACAAAGATTATTTCCGAAAATCTATCACGTATCAAACATGTTATTACGAGGACGTTTTCTCACTGATTACATGATCCTTTTCAAGTCTAATGTTAACAAATATCTGCCAAGTTATCATGTGAATAGAACATCAAATTCTATCGTACTGTTCCGCATCCAATTGAAATTCTCATTAACTCTGATCCCTGAGTGGCTTCTGGCCTTGCTAAGTGATAAGCTATAAATGTAAAAATTGTTGAAAGTATAACGATAGTTAACAGTTCGTTTGACAAGTCGTCAGAACCGAAAGAGCATTTAGTTAGATCTTTTGCTTATGAATGCAATTCCACGGCCCATATATGAGAAAGCTGTGTTTTTTTTAAAAATAAATATAAACAAAGGGTTTTCATATGAATATAAATACACACATAAAAAAAATTATAGGATTATAGATATATATATTCACAATCATACAACGCCGTAGCTAACACAAACCATGAAAGCCACGCATCGAGTTCCCTAAACTTAAATTTCACCCTCTTTTTAGCTCATCACTAGAACATATCCGAACTCAAGGTTCGAAATCAGAATAACTCGAATGTGCTACAAATACTCTGCAACCCGAGACACACACACACATATATACATAACACCTTCCAAATTTACTGCTAAAACACGTATTCAATGTATTTTAAGTAGCTGAATAAATTGTTATACGTATTTTAAAGTTTTCGAAATAGATTTTTCTATTCTCTTCTTATTAGAAAAACGCCCGAAACCCCACAGCAATGCGTGATAATTACTGCCTATTATCGATATATCTATACGTGAAAGTGTCTGTCTGTGTACATTTCCCGACACAATAACTGTCAATTTTAAGCCTACAGACTCGAAATTTGATGTACAGGGTACGGAGATTTGGGAAAATCTTTGTAATCCGCTTTCGGCCAGAAATTTGGCTGTCAAGAGGTCAAAGTTCAACGATTTGACCTTTGAGAACTCTACCAAACTCCTCCGCCAATTTTGGGTATAAACATTTGAAATGTTAGATATAGGTTCCTTGGACATGGATTTAACTTAACTTGATTTGACCCCAAAACAATAAATGTTAAGGGGCCATAATAGGGGTCAAAGTTAAAAATCTTTTTTGACCGTTTCGGTCTACCAAATTACTCAGACAATTTCTGGTCTAAACATTTGAAATTTTACATAAAGGGTATTCAGAAATAGGGGAAACTTTTTAATCGGTTTGGGTCGACAATTTGAGTTACCAATATATAAATGTATGTATGTATGTTTGCATGTCTGCCTAAGACTTTCGACAGAGGCGACGGATTTTCACAAGATCAGTATCGTTTGAAGACGACAAATATCGAAAAATTGGCTAAAAGCATTAAGATTTTCACCTTCAATTAAGCGCTTTTCTACAGGGGGTCGCTTTTTTTCGCCGATATTTTCGAAAGTCAGTCTCTCCTTTCGATTGTCTAGCCTTAATTAAAACCTACGTCATTTCCGGTTTGTTGACGGTGGTGGTTACAGCAAAGACGTCAGGTTTTTCCCATTCTTTTCCTCATTTGCGGTACGGGTTCGAGCCTGCCTTCCTACTACCACCTTTTTTTATCAACATACACGCCCAAACACTTGGGCAACGCTGGGCTGAAATGCTAGTATATATATATATATATATATATATATATATATATATATATATATATATATATATATTTCCAAGTTAATATTTTCAAAGTTAAAGCAAGCAATGAATTTTTAACGAGATTAATACAAGAGTGCTCAATAATGAAGTAGGGTAAGATATACTTTTTATTTTTATTGCATTAGCAGTAATATGTCAGTACACATTCAAGAGCATGTTTCAGTCAGCTAAAGACCTCATCAGGCGATATTGCATATACAAAAGTGTAGTCCATAATGAAAATTATACATGAGTTTACAAGCACGGGAATTATAAAGACGTCACATCACGTGTCATTCAGAACAAAAAACGATAATGGTCTTTTATACATGTGAAGAATACGGAGATAAAAAACGAAACCGAGGAAAAGGAAAGGAAACTGTTGGAAAAGAAAGAAAAGGAAAAAGAAAAAGAATACAAATAATAATATCAATGAATATTATATATATATGTTTATTAATTATATTATTTGTACTAATTTTCCATCTTTCCTTCCTTTCTTTCATTCCTGTTTTCTTCTTCCTATTACGAGTTTTTCCTCGTATTCTCACATATACGAAAGGCCGTTTTTTTTTCTGAATTACACATGATATGACGTCGCAATAAAAAATTGTTTGTGCTTGTAAACTTCTGTATAATTTTCATTACGGACAAAATTTCTGTATAAGTAATATCGCCTGAAGAGATATCTACTTACATATAGCTGGTTGACCGAAACCTGCTCATGTGTAGGCCATATGATTCGTTGGTTGTTTTGTTTTTTTTTACGGCGTATGGACCCTTTTCAGATTATTTAATGCCGAATCCAAAGATTTTGAAGAACATTTTTTTAATAGAATATAGTTGTTGTTTTCAAGTCGGTTTCTATTTAACCCATAGTTGGGACCCTAACAGGTACTACCACTCCGGGTCAGAATGGACCTGGGAGCAATGCCAATTAAAGAGTGGCTCCACACTCCCCAAATCCCGCAAGCTGGGGCCTCACCACTGAATATAGTTTAAGGTCATATCCAGGACTAGGACATATGTAAAACAACAACAAAAAGTATATATATATATATATATATATATATATATATATATATATATATATGAGGATATAGTTTTGTCTTAGATTTTAGTTGCAGCCAATGGGTGAGGTTGGTAGCTTTAAGGTGTGCAAAATACACAATAGTTTTGAATTGAGAATGTCATAGTTTCAGGTGCTAGATGGATGCTCTTCTCCGGCGACCGAATCTACCTCTGCTTTTCGTGGATGTCGCTTTCGCGGGAACAACACATGTTCCTGCAGGCCTCCCCCATCCTCATGAAACACTCGTCGTAAAATCGCATCCTCTCTAATTAACGAGCTAGGAATAATCGAAGAAAGTGATGGGCGAAGAGAGGTCGATATTAGTCGTAGTGGTAGTAGGATTGTACGTAGAATAGGGATTAAGTTCGAGTTAAGAGTATGGGAAGAATGTGGGAAGAGAGGGTCAAGGTATGATCCCACCCATCTTAATTGACGTGAATTTAATTCCCTTTTTTCTTTAATATGTTCGCTGCGCGACACAACGACATCTTCATACACTTGCAAGACAAAGCATCACCTAACCCTAGCTAGGATGCTGATTATTACAGCTTCATCTATTTTGCTTCCTTCTCCCCGTTTCCTCTTCTGTCTCCATCAGACAGCGGTACAGAATACCGTGCTGTTTTCTCGTAAATCAACCATACTCCTTATCTTCCCTTTTTTTTCTGGGACTTCAATTTGAAACCCTGTGTCTCTTTTTCTGTTTTAAGGTTTCGTAATTTTGTATTATTTATTGGGACACTCTTTCGTTTCTTGAGGCAGAGAATCTAGTGATTTTTGATGTGCTCAACGTCAGTGGATAAGATACGCATTCGGTGCCCTGTAACTTGTCCAAACTGAACTAATATTTAACACAAGTGAGAACAACTGGTTTTCTTGGGATCAATAACTTTCATTCTTTAAAGATTAGCACAAGGTTTATCACATATTTCTTCCACATTACTGGTAAATTTATTTAACATTTCTAATTGCAATGAAAAAATAACATCTTTATATATATATATATATATATATATATATATATATATATATATATATATATATATATATATATAATAGACTCTTCCGTCGATTTCGACGTGTGAGCTTCCGCCATAACAACTAAGTTGCGCGGAAATCCACATAGATTATTTGTTTATAGTGGTGAAGGCTTTGTCTGGAACCAACAACACTTTTTGGTATTACTGCTAACCTTTGTCGGTGGAGAGGATTGCCACAAGACAGAGTATACAGTAGACCGCAGGTTTTTACATCAGAGTTTCCTTCTCCTAGATACATGTCTTAACGAAGACTGGGGGTGCATCTCTCCCAGGGAATTAATGCGCCCCCAGATACCAACCTGGCAATTTCTACGACTCGGCGCGGTGCATACAGCGCCTAGATTTCCCAAATATTCACCATCTGGTACTGGCCAGGCTCAACGTTTCTTAACTTCGGTTTTCTTGTGTGAACCGATGTGTCAACGTAATTTTGCCGAATATATATATATATATATATATATATATATATATATATATATATATATATATATATATATAAACACACACAGTCTCTCAAACTCTCAAAGACTGAACGAGCCTCTGTGTATGTATATATATATATATATATATATATATATATATATATATATATATATACACCAACACACACAGACAGATGCTCGTTCAGTCTGACGGACTATGGATACCCATATGGGTGCCTGGAATTTTTTGTGGCAGGACGTGCACAATCTCAAACCACACATCTTCTGAGTCGGCATTGTTAAATACCAGTGGCAAGTGAAGAGTGTACAGGACGACTGGAAACAAATGTCGAGATAAGCGGAGAGCACATAAAGGGATTAGAATTCCCAAATAGTCGCCCATCTGGTACCAACCAGGCTCCCCGTAGCTTAACTTCGATGATCTGACGAGAACCAACGTGTCAACGCGATTATGCCGTAAACACACACACACACACACATATATATATATATATATCTTTTTTTTCCGTATCGGAAAATCGGCATTCTGATAATGATTCCGATACCTCAAAAAGTTCCTTACGTGTCGATTCTGATTAATCGTCCTAACATTAGTACATACACAAACATATATAAATACGTATATGTACGCATTATATATGTATATATATATATATATATATATATATATATATATATATAAACATCTATAAATGCGCATATTGTACGCATATGAAATAAACAGATCGAATTTTAACCGAATTTTTTATTTCGATTGATTGAAGCAAGAGGGAACACCCCTCACGAAAATTATTACTTTGCGGAAGAGGAAATATATAACAAACAAGATAAGACGATATTAAAACGTAATTCTGAAATGCCCAATCGTTTACAATACAGAAATTAATAAACGCGCCAGCAGGTTTATGTATGTAATTGTTTATCATTTCTAAGAAACTTAGATCAAAATAAACATATGTGTCGATTTCCACTATACACTAGTTCTGATAGTTCATCGATAGTTATGGTGAAACACTCGTGCTAATTATATCAAGAGTAGCTATTAGTTAGTCGATATTATAGCGAACTAGTATATTTTTAGATAATAATTCTATCAATTATAAGCAACTGCACACACACTGACACATATAATAACTGTACCACAGTAACTGAAAACGGCCAATCTGGGTTGAAAGCCTTAGTACTTTTTGTTAAATTATTTACTCTCACGCGAGAAAGTTAGCTTGCCATATTGAAAAAAAAAAATGGATAAAAAAACATCAGAGATTAGCGCTTATATTCAACCATATAATTAAAATCAAGTAATGGATGAGAAATGTTTACTAGACAAAAGCAAATGTAAACTTCTATATAATATAAATAGTAATATCTAACCAAATAAAAAAGCTCAATACGACAATAGAAACTAGACCTTGACACGAGAAGCATAAATGAAAAAAATAAAAATAAATCTCTATAATTGAATTAATTACCTTGATTTGAGGTAACATATTGAAAAAAAATTATGTTAATTTTAATTTCATATAATAAATAAATGAAAACCGTAAATTAAAATTTACATGTAACAAATTTTTCGACGGAAAGAAAGATAATTAATAAAGCTATATAATTAAATGTATTATCTTTGTTTGAGGCATTCTGTCGAAAATAAATTTTACATGTAAATTTTATTTTACGGTTTTCATTTATGCTTCTTATATATATATATGTATACCAGCCTGGGGGGTTGGAGGTGTGTGTTGAAACATAAGTGGTAGTGGGTTGTCAGGCTGGAACCCGTACCAGGAAGGAGGAAAAGAACGCGAAAAAAAAAAACCAAAGAAAAAACAAACAAAACATGACGTGTTTGCTGTTGCGCACATCGCCAAACCGGAAGTGACGTAGGTTTAAACTAAGGTTAGACAATCGAAAAGGGAAAAATTCGAAAATAGTAGCAAAAAACCCCCCAAAACCGACCACTTCCTGTAGAAAAGTGACAAGTTGAGGGTAAGCGAATTAATGTTTTTAGCCCATTTTTCGATAGTTGTCGTCGGAAGAATCGGGCTTCAAGCCGACACCGATACCGTGAAAATTCGTCACCTCTGTCGCAATACCCCTTATCCCTGAGTGGCCTCCGGGCCTTGATAAGTGGTGATCCCCATATAAAAAAAAATAAAAGTTTTATACATACATACATTTAAACAGACAGGTGAGATTTACATATATATAATTATTTGTTTTTACTATATATATATATATATATATACACAATTATTTTTTTTACTATAATATATATATACATATAATTATTTTTTACTATAATATATATATACATATATAATTATTTTTACTATAATATATATATATACATATAATTATTTTTACTATAATATATATATATACATATATAATTATTTTTACTATAATATATATATAATTATTTTTTTACTATAATATATACATAACTATTTTTTTACTATAATATATACATAACTATTTTTTTACTATAATATATATATACATATATAATTATCTTTTTACTATAATATATATAATTATTTTTTTACTATAATATATATATACATATATATATAATTAATTTTTACTATAACATATATATATATACACACATACATACATATAACTATTTTTTACTATAATATATATACATATATATAACTATTTTTTAACTATAATATATATATATATATATATATAATATAAAGCTGAACGTCTGTGTGTGTGTCTGGTCACGAATAGGCTCCTATATGGTTGACTATTATAGAAAAATGATTACATATAATGTGTCGAGACATATGGATAGGTATGTTTGATCTGGCATAATGATGATTCATTAAAATTGTGGGGTCTGCGTACGCGCCTGGTCCACAAAGTATTGAAATAAAAAATTTAAAAATTAAATAAAAACGTTTACAAGTGTTTTTGATATAGATGTACATAATAATACTTTGATAAGCATGTTTTAACTTAAATAGGGATGGTATAAAAATTGTTGGGTCTGCGTTCGCACCTGGCCTCCATAGATTGGAAATAAGCACACACTTTAATAAAGACTTTTCATATCTTTCTGCGTAAGTATACTTTGCTAATTATGTTTCAGTTTGAAGAAATATGGTATAATAAAATTATGGGGTGTTCGATCGCGCCTGACCTCCATAGAATGGAAATATGTCACAAAGTTTAACATGCTTTTTTTTTAATATAGATCCACAGAATATTGTGATAAGTGTTTCAAGTGTGAACAGGTATGGTATAATAAATTATGGGGTTTATCTGTTTAATTTTTACTTTCATCATATTTTGCTTTGGTTTTGATACCCCCAAATTCGAAGCTATCTCTTTACAACCCTTCCTTTTTATAACCTATCATACTTTCATAAATCAGAGTCCATTTTCTGTAGGCTGTTTTTGAACCCAGTCAACGACGGGTACTTTTGCTAGTATATATATATATTATATAAATATACACACACACAACTAGCTCGCACCAAGTAGTAAAGAAATAGAACTATATGCACTCATGCTGTCAACCCCGAAACAATTTATCATTTTTATCTTATTATTTTATATCTCGAAAAAAAAAAAAAAAAAACATCTTTTCTGATTTTGCATATCTAACACGAACGAATCCCCATGACATCGTTGTGAAAACACCGAAAGAAACAAAACATGCTATGTTTACGACATCATTTAATTACTGGCAACATTTTGCTCAAGAAAAGTTTTAATTTTCAATTGAATCTTTAATAAAAGTTAATTTGAATCGTTAATTGTACCCTAGTGACCTAAGATAGAATCGATGGAAAATTTGAATTATTCATTAAAAAAAATAAAATAATCACGATTGAGTATAGATTCAATTTACTAATAGGTAACGTAACGATTCATTCATATATTTTATTTTTAGGCTAACCCCTTTCCTTAACCGACCCCTAAAGATTATTTTTTATTTTTGCCTCTATTCCCAATTCGGTTTTAATTTTTATGCATATTAAGCGTTACCTCAATATATATATATATATATATATATATATATATATTAGTAATTTATAAAATATATATGGCGATTAAGCTACACTGAATATTCCGCGTTTCATCCACTCTAGGACTCTTCAGGCTTATGCGCGCATAAGCCTGAAGAGTCCTAGAGTGGATGAAATGCGGAATATTCAGTGTAGCTTAATCGCCATATATATTTTATAAATTACTAACTAGCTCTACCTACGTATTGACCACTTTTGAAGTAAATACTTAAAGTTTACGCATAAATCTATACTTTCGTATATTAATTTCATGTGAGTAAATTAAGTAGTTATATATATATATATATATTACTGATAATGTTAATATATATATATAGCTAATAATGTAAGTATATATATATATATATATAGCTAATAATGTAAGTATATATATATATATATATATAGCTAATAAAGTATATATATATATATATATAGCTAATAAAGTATATATATATATATATATAGCTAATAAAGTATATATATATATATATATATAGCTAATAAAGTATATATATATATATATATATAGCTAATAAAGTATATATATATATATATATATATATATAGCTAATAAAGTATATATATATATATATATATATATATATATATATATATAGCTAATAAAGTATATATATATATATATATATATATATATATATATATATATCACTGAACGTAACACGAGAAGAATTCACCTCACAATAAACTTGGACCAAATATACAAAATAAAAAGATTACAACTAACATAGCGAACTTTGAATTTTTAATATTGAATTTCTCTACATAATTCTCATGCTACTATAATGAATATATAAACAAATTTTACACAAAACAATACGGTAGAAACAATTATGAATACATTTTTGACGAAAATTAGTGAAAATAACATGTTTGTACTTACAAACATTGGAAAGTTCCAAACGAAGGTAAATACCGTGTTACTATTTTCATTAAAAAAAATAAATTGTGTGTTTTGCCTGGTTTTTAGCATAACAGAGTTCCTTCTCTAGCTATTATTTAATGTCTGCGACAATTCTTTTATAATAAAGATCGAAAACGAGCTTTTGTTCTCAATAATGGGGTAATATTTAAGTTCTTCTGACATACCAGTTAAGTAGATATACTTTACTTTTAGTTGGAATTGACACAAAAAGTCAGTAGATACCATTGTTTTGTTTTTTTAATCGACTCTTTCGTTTTCCAAATTTCGCTATGATAGTGCAGTTGCACCAGAAATTATTCGAAGCACCTTGACAAAGTTACGCACTGGCTTTTAGTGATGTTACTCCAAGAATAACGTTATTGACAATTTTTAGAATGACACAAAACCGATGTGACAAGTGATCGAAACCGGATCCATAAGACATGAATTGTTTATTAATTCTGATTTTGTTTAAAAAAAAAAAAAATGCAAGGCTAGAGAGGTTATTTAATAGTTTTAAATAATTTAATAACTTTTGTAAACGATTCATTGTAGACGGATTTGTATTCCAACTTAAGCGTAACAAGGGGGGGTTGATGTAGTTCCTAATGGTATTCTGAAAAGGAATTGAGGAGATTTGAAATCGCTCCGCTGGTCTAATGATCGGCGTCGTTGTCCATTGAGCCACGCACGCATCATACTGAGGATTTGAATATCAATAAGTGCCCTAAAGAATATTAAGCCACATCTCTTGGGTATGGAGGAGTCGGTAAGAACGCTGAAACAAAAGGTGGATAGATGGGGACGCCGAAGATGCTGAGAAGCGTCGTCTGCGTCACTTCATCCTTTTCCATTCCCCGAAAGAATCTTAATTTTGCCATTACGTGCAGTTTCTCCCATTTCAAATTTCATCACTTATGTTATTTTAACTATCATTGTCATGGCTTCTTAGTTTTACTATTCTCATCACTACTCCCCTTTTCGATACTCCCATATCGTGCAAGATGCGTCCTCATATTAGAAGCTTTCTTTCTGTCTATAGGTCACACTTAAAGATATTGCTGTTTCAATAAATCTTAATATTTGAAAAGTTGCATGGTCAGCATTCATGAAACCCTTTGTGTCAACATGGCCCCCTGAAGACGTTAACATTTCTTGGCACTATCACTCTGAATGTTAAAATATCGACACTCTTGCACGCTTTTACTTGATGTAATATTATATTTGTCTTTAATGATTAAGCTGGAATAGCATATTTGTCCGTTAGACTTCAGTTTAGAATAAAAAATGCGGTCTGTTATATTTTAGCTTGAAATAGGATAGCATCTGTGTTATGCTTAAGTTTTGAAATAAATTTACACGTTTACAATAAGTTTTATTTGTTACGCCGGTTCTTACCTTTCTGTTATGGATACGTTTGAAATAGCATTTTTACTTGTCATTAATGTATACGTTTGAAATAGCATTATTATTTGTCTAATGTACACGTTTGAAATAGCATTTTTACTTGTCATCAATGTATACGTTTGAAATAGCATTTTTACTTGTCATTAATGTATACGTTTGAAATAGCATTATTATTTGTCTAATGTACACGTTTGAAATAGCATTTTTACTTGTCATCAATGTATACGTTTGAAATAGCATTTTTACTTGTCATTAATGTATACGTTTGAAATAGCATTATTATTTGTCTAATGTACACGTTTGAAATAGCATTTTTATCCATCTGTATTGGATACGTTTGAAATAGCATTTTTATCCATCTGTATTGGATACGTTTGAAATAGCATTTTTATTTGCCTAATGTACACGTTTGAAATAGCATTTTTACTCGTCTAACGTACATGTTTTAAATAGCATTATTATCCATCTGTAATATATACGGGTGAAATAGCATTTTTATGTGTATGTAATGCATACGTTTGAAATAGCATTCAGATATGTCAGTTAAACTTACGTTTCAAATGGCATTTTTATCTATGACGTTTGCATTTAACCCGCATCCTCGTCGGGTTTCTCATGCACAAAATTAAAATAAGATTTTCATCGATAAACGCGCAGATTGAAAAGACGTATCTTTAGAATAAATCGATTCCTGTTACTTTTAGATTCTCCGGATTCCCAGATTTTTTTCCCTTTTATTTGAATTTTTATGGCATCAGACTTTCACTATCCCATTAACTCCTCCGATTTTCATATTTTATATCACACCAGACATTTTTATCTCACTCGCCCTCGCTATCCATTAAGTAGATTCCCTCTTTATCTAGTGATACTGCCACTGTTCAGTACCTTTCAAATATTTAGGACGAACAATTTGGCTGAGTGTCGGAGAATAAAACGCGAAACCAATTTAAGGGTGTGAAAAGCCGGCTGCTCGAAACGCGTTAAGAAAAGGATTTCCTAAACCGTTTCAAGAATTACCATTATTAATGGCACCGACTGAGGCTTATTCTTCAGACAAAGAAAAAAAAAGATGTTTGGGATGGGACTGAAAAAGGGAACCAGGATAGTATCCAGACCAATTGTGGTCACAGAAACAGGAGATAACTGGAGATCTTAGAGTGCTTTTAGGAAAATAATATTTTTCAATCTTTAAAAAGGATGTCAAACGAATTATAGACCAACACAATGTGAAAGTAGTCGAAATGATTGAAGAATCGTTAGTGTGGCCATTTTATTTTACGTCATATCAACTCTATTCAGGTCGTTTTGTACGGAATTAAGATATTTCAGTAAACAGTTATAATTCTTTAAATTTGTTTCGCACGAATACATTTTAAAAATAGTTTACAAACAGTAAATTTAATGTGATCCACGGATTGGATCCTAAGGAGAACTACTACCACGTGTTAGTACTACTACCAAGTTTGATCCAAGTCTTGATTTCACATTTCTTAAAGCTTTCACATTTGGATCTCACTATCAGATGTAATTTATGGCAATAGTCGTTATCGAATTTAAGTATGGAGTTGAGTCGAGAAGTAATGTAGACCCGAGTAATGAAAAAAGATTAATTCAAAAAAAGTTGAATTCCCTGAGGAAAATAGATCTCAGTGGGAGGTAGGGAATGTGTGAATAAGGGAGGCCGCCGTGTTACTCAAGGTTGACAGAGACACTATAGTGTTGTTTCTAGTGTCACCCGAAATAACGCCTCCAAGCAGCGATAGCTTAACCCTGCGTTAGTCTCATGGGGTGTTTTGTCACCCCAATTTTGCTTAATGTTCATAATTCCTATTTGGCAACTTATTTCTTTTCCTCCTTACCAGAACTTTCTTGACCCAGTAAGAGTATAACAGTTGGTATGGCGCAGTTGTACCTCATTTTTCTTTGGAGGTAAACGACGCTTTCATCTTCAGTTATTTCAACTGACTAACGTAGCTATGATTTCATGATTTATATATTTTTCCATTTTTCGCATGGGAATCAAAAAGTTGTGGATAGAAGTGCATACTATGTATGATTGGGCTACTCTGTAATATTTTATATGGAATTAATGTTTTGATAAAAGTAATTCAAATGGTTAAAATATATTATATTGTTTCAAATATATCCCGAACCAGCAGAATAACTATACTTTTACAAAATATTAACGCTATAAACATTTTGGTATTGGGGTGAATAAACACCACATGGAACTAACCATGTTTCGAGCATCCAGGTGACTAACACAGGGTTAACATATATATATTTACATACATGAATATATACATAATACATACATACAAGACATACATATATATACACTACATATATTCATTCACACACCCATATATATATATATATATATATATATATATGACATACTGTTGGGTGTGTGTGGTAATCCGTATGGTCCGAGTTACTTATGCCCCCCATTGATGTACACGTTATGTAGCGATGGTAGTGTATGCATATATATATATATATATATATATATATATATATATATATATATATATAATCATGAGATCACAATGGACGGACGTCTCGACATTTAAAAATAAAAATGTTTTATTTTCACGATATTTTTCGCGGTTAAAGTTGGCTGTGTGGGTTTGTTCTTTGCTAATCGAGTCATAGATGACTTCGTGGCCGGGTTTGAATCTTCCAACCGGCGGTAATCGGGATACCATGCACTGATGATTCCTGAAAGAAAGAAATACTAATGTCTGTAGGTAAATAAAAAATATTATAGTAATTATATATATATATATATATATATATATATATATATATATATATATATATATATATATATATATATTAGTAAAATGCGAGAATGAAAAGTAATACAGCTAAGATTTAAAACATGGAAACGTAAAAGGACTAGTTGTTAATACTGGAAAAGAGCAGACAAAATATTCTAGTAAAAATAAAATAAATTTATAACTTAGAATATTGCAGCATTAAGAATGTTTGAAAAAATTCAATTCTTTATAATACTGCAATATTTGAAGTTATAAATTTATTATATTTTTGCTAGAATATCTTGTCTCTTTCAGTATAAAAAACAGGTCTTTTTACTTTTCCCTGTTTATATCCTAACCATATTACTTTTAATGCTCGTATTTTTCTATGTAATCCATGACTTTTCCAGGCTTTGATTTGAAATAAAATTTTCTGTTTCACTCGTTACATGTAAATTATTAACGACAGTACAGCTGAGCGACGGATCGAGACGTTATTAGCAACAGTTCCTTTATATCCAGTTACGTTATCTCCGTCGTTCTCAGTCGACTTTAGGTAGCGTAACAGATTTGGTTGCTATGGTAACCAACAACCCATTAAAAAACCGTCTATTCGTTCCTTGCAGATTGTGAACGCAGTGAGTTTATAACTTTTGCTTTTACTGAACGAAAATTGAATTTTTTTCTCAAAATATAGCTGAGAAGGTGACCTATGAACAGGACAATTTTTTTAAAATTTGGTCGCAAAATGAGTTAGCAGTGAAATTTTGAAGCAGTTCTAAATGAGTAAAACTAACACTTAATCATATATTTAAACACTAGTGTGTTTGAATGATATATCTATATATACATTCGTGTGTTCGTCTGTAACCGTCTAGCGTTGTGATCGTCTAATCTAGACTTCGCATGTGCATTTAACTAAAGCTCATAAAGAGAAAGATTTTATACAAACCCGTTTACAACACAAAGAACGAATGACAATTATTTGAGGCCTCAACACCAGGCTAATACACCCTTCTTTGACCTTGATTTGCCAGATCCTCGGAAAAACTGCAAATAAAGATTCGCACAACACGAAGTCTTAGTGGTATTTACAGCAGCTTTATTTCGTATGTTTCCCCCATTGGAAAGCTGTAACGCTTGTCTTAGATTCTTACTATCGACATTTTCCCCTATTTGGAGCCATTTGTCGTCAACGATCGTCTTTCTGCCTCTGACTACCGACCGCGTCTGCTTACTTTCTGACTCCTGACTAACTGATTCATGCCTTAAGCTCTCTCATAAGATCCACATCATCTTAAGTGACATCTACGTCAGACTGCAGATTCCAGAGGTCAGGCCTATTTTAAAATTATTGTTTGTGATAGTTATGAAAACTAACACTCTTTTTTATTGAAACATTTTAACATGAATAATTTTATCTGTGAATCACTATGAAAGCATTTTTTCTGGCATTCTGTTTTTACAAATATTAATAACGATAATAATAATAATAATAATAATAATAATAATAATGATCGCTGACCAGCGTATCTTTTGGCGTTGCCAGGCACATATATAATAATACATACATATACACAGATATATGACACACATATACACATCACAAATACATATAACATGCATATATACACACATACACATACGTGTGTGTACGTTATCAATACATGTTTGATTGAAGTCCATTGACTTTTCCCTTTTCGTTATTTATTTTTAATTTATTGCCTCGACTCGACACGCAAGTCTCCGTGTCTCCGGTGTTAATTCATGAAGTATAGATGTGAAAGCTTTTTTGGTTGGAACCCTCTCCCTAACACAAGTACTCCAAAGCAATTAAAGTTTGTAGTCAATAATTGATCTTTAATGCCCTATTAAAATTTAAAACAAATCGGAGTTATCTTAATTTTCACCAAGAGCTTACGCCTCACTTTTAACTCCTGCTCTGCATAAATCTAAATACAACCAATATTTGGGCAGCTTTAATGTAGCAACATTTTTTAAAATATATGATGATAGAAAAGGGGATGTAAAAATAATAGACGTGATAACTGGCGAAAGAGTCGTCGGCAAAGTTCCTTGAACACAAAAGAAAAAAAAGCATGAATTGCTATGGTAAACAATTTTGAATGTTGCAGATTACATAAGAGTTGGTTTGATATCATCTGTGAACTAAATATAGAACGATATCTACGACCAGTAAAAACAGCTTTGCTGAGAGAAACACCTGCCTGGGAGTTTCGTTTAAACTGTGACCATAAACGAGATCAGACAAAATTTAGACATCGGTTTGAAAAAAATAAAATATCGAGGTAGACGAACCACTTTTAACTAGTTTGTAATTCAACGCTAAAAAGAGGATATGCTTGTCTTTAAAAGTCTCGCGTATTCATGAAGGGAGTCTTTCTATTTATATGTCCAAAATAGAAGAGTTCAATCTCTTGTTATTCAGTACGATTCAAGGTAGATAAATTGAATATCTTTTAATATAAATAACTCATGCATATAATAAAGCTAAGAGGAGATATGTATATATTATTATATCGGAGACAGTTGCAGCATAATTGTGTAATAACGTTAATGTCATTTCCGTAACCGATAATTACATAAGAAAAATAGCAAAAGGATTTTCACTTTTTAAATGGCAAAATTTGTAGCGATAAAATGGTTAAAAACAAAACTTGTTAAATTCTCTGGAATAATATGAATTTTCTAGATTGTTATCAAGGTTGCCAGCGATGGATACAACCCTTGGGGTGTTGACGATTTCGTATGACGAAGTTGAAGTTGTCTTCGGGACAACGTCGTCGTCGTTGTTGTTGTTGTCAATCTTCATCGGTTTGTTTGTTTTCCAGTTTTACATTAGCAAGAAAAAAAAAAAGGCTTTCAAACTTCGGCTGTTTTGTTTTTGTTAATTTTTTTTTCTGCAAACTGACATCTTCTCAATCACTTTGATTCTTAAGGGAATGTCTACTCCAAGACATGTCATTTCCAGGAACAGAACAGAACAGAACAGAAAACGGTAACAATGTGGAGAAGGGGTGGGAGACACACTTTGTACGTGCACTGAGAAGGATACAGAAACACAGATAAAAATACACGCGCACGCACATAATCTCTCTATCTGTGTGTATATATATTATTCAGACACGCAATGCACACGGCTTTACATATTATTTTTTAAGTATATTAATTTCATACGCGTGTGTGTGTGTGTGTGTGTGTATAAACAGAAGGTCAAATAACATCAGTATGGTACAATAAATACCAAGTCTAGAGCGGGCATAAAGCGAAAACTGTTAGGAACATGTTTATTTTTATAAACAAGTCACCTAGTCTATCTATAGTCATGCTTGAAATTTAAGGTATCATGTTGATTTGACGTGGCATTGTGTAACATAATTATTATATATTGTTTTCTTATTACATAATTAGAAAAATGAGTTTGCAAGGTCAGTTAACTGTAAAATAAAGACTGATAAAATTTATAATTATTTCTACTCGCCATATATTACTCCCCCAACTTGTATCTTGCCATCAATTATAGGCTAAATAGTATAACTGCTTATGATATTCCTTGTTTTGTTTTTTCTTTTGTTTATTACCCCCGATTCTGATTTAAAATAAACAAGTCACAAAAGCAAGATTAATCGACAACATATGAAAGAAGTGACTGAATGTTTTACCGTGTATTTTTAATGCCTACTAGACGCTGTCCTCGAGTTTCTAGTGACTCTACAGGAGCGTGTCAGGGCAAACTTTCATGAGAATACTTTTCTCTACAAGTAAACCCTGACTAAATATTTAAAAAAATCATAATATTTGCAGTCCAAATAAGATTTTCCCGATATGGCTGAGTCCCACTTAAGAGGAATTGTGCACCTTCTCAAAGTGATATTACCTTTAGTAAGAATATGAAGCTGGATAATCCACCAGACTAGATTAATTCTTGTCCTGGAATCAAGTAATACCAAGAGAACAAAAAAAAACATTTTTTTTCTATAGTTAAACAAGATTTCCTGAATGTATAAGCATTATCATTTAGACATTTTCTAGCATGCTAATAATGTAATTAATTTTTACGGAAATTACAATAAGTATTATACATGCATTGCTTTATATAATTATATATTGCATTTAATCTCCATTAGAGATAATAGAAATGATGCAAAAACTTGTTCGGAGAATTAAATTTACTTTCCTATGACGAGTAACTAACATATATTTATATATATAGTAAGTTAAGAAAATATGACAATTAAAGCTCCACAGAATATTCTGCGTTTCATCCTCGTGAGAATTCGTCAGGCTTAATTGAATATTTTGTGCAGCACAAATTGCCATATATATTGTTATAACTTACTACCTAGTTCTACCTATGTATTGAGTACTGTTGACGTAAATACTGAAAAGTTGCACATAAAATTATATTCATTTATATTAATAGTTTTCCTTATAGTTTAACCATACATTATTATAGAAGAAAAATTGACAACAAAAAACTAAAATATGCTTCTAAAATGATTATCTTTTTCTCCTTAGCTCTAATCAATTAAAAAAAATTAGACAAAATGAAGGTAAATAAAGGGTGGGATAGAAAAAATTATTAAGATGTCTTTCGGCCGGCACTTTTCAAAATGGCCGTCGGCAACTAAGGGCAACATCGTTGAAAAACATCGTCAAAAGACTAAGTACCCTGCAGTGCGGATCTGATACTGCACTAAATGTTCACCGATAGCCAACTTATGTGCCTGCACACGCCCTGATGTTGGTCATTTGGAGATGCAGAACTTGAAAGCCGAACTGAGATCATTTTGGCCAATGGTTATGCTTTACACACAGTTGTAAAATGTGTAAGGGATAAAATTCTGGCATTTCAAGCTGGGACATCTGTGGGCCCTAAAAATGTCCCATATATGTGAAGCTCCCGTGGATTGGTGTCAGAAACAAAGAGTTATATAAAATTTCTGCAGTCGTTGCTATTTTGCAATTAAGGTTCGAACGGTGTTTAGGATGAGAAATACTTTCCTCTTTTCAAAAAGATGGTATGCTAACCACCCAATACAATATGGTGGTTTATCGTTTTAACAGTCAGTGCGAAGCTGACTACGTGGTGTATCTTAAATAGTATGTGACTAAACTCACTGCCTTCCAATGTTTCAACCTGGCAACGCTGAGTATATACGTCTAGTATCATATCACTAATATGTTATATACAGATACATATACAGCATCTCCCTTATTGTGTTTCCCTTAATACATCAATATATATATATATATATATATATATGTGTGTGTGTGTGTGTAAGCAAAATCAAGACTTCAAAACAAGGTGTTGATGGCAAAAAAAAGTATTTCATTTTATTACAATTGTTTCCATGCTCAGTCCGACAATTTCAAGCATTATATCGTTTGAAGATTTTCAAAAACAAACATTTCTTCAGACTTTATGAATAAACACAATTTTGGCAATGGAGCACTTTTTGAAGAAAAAGAAAGAAGGGAGAAATCCCTAACGAGGAAAGCATGCAAGAAACATTTACCTGCGCTGAGGTTACGGAAAAAGCCCATTTAAATATTAATATATCGCTTAATTTTCGTATCCTTATTTAAGAATAGTCATGAGAAGTTTCTACAGAGAACCCTAAGCCATTTAAAAAACTTTATATATCCCTTTCGTTGGGTTCCTTAATTAGATCCTCCTATTCCTTTATTTCCCAATAATTTATTTTTTATAAAAATAATTTTTAAAAATTTTTGTTTCTATATTTATATTAGGGCCGTAACAACCTTGTAAAACGTTACGGTTAGTTTTAGTTTCGTATTAGTGGCAAGTACTGTTTATAGATTATCGTTATATTGGTACTTGGATTTAAGACAATTTTAGATTTAAATTTAATTGAATATGATAATAAATAAAATGGGCGTATTAAATATATATAAATCCTTGTAGAACATTTCGGGTGAAGTGTTCTAATCTATTTATTATTATTTAATGTTTTAAAATTCATTGTTATTCTACTTGAATTTTTTTTTATATCGTTACTTAGGATAATTATGAAGGGAGATAATCCAATTATATTATTAAGTACTGCTGGTTAATTCTGTTTGAAACTGGGTCGATTTTTATTTCCTATAACGGTTAAAGGGAGGTGATACAGACCGTTTGATGTTTTCGGTGCATTGATTACTAGAAGGCGTCTATGGTTTAATAATTAATTTAATCAGATAGGTCCAGAACGTGCTATGGTGCCTTATTTAACAAATTAAGTATATAAATTAAGTTTTTAATCCTAAAGAATTGGTTTATTACCAATGGGATTAACCCGCATCTGTTATTAATCACTTATGCTTCTCATGTCATAATTCATGCGTTGTATTTTTGGGTATCTAAATAAATAAAATATTATATATCCTCTAATTATTATTCTGACAGCAAAACAACCCATGGCTACAAGTGTGTTTCACTCCGATGGGAAGATGTCTACTCCTGCATTTATGGGTAAAAAACATTTAGAACAGGGAGTGAAGTAGGTGAATAAGTAAGTCAGCAAGGATTCTACCAACTTAGGGTGTGAGATGACAAAATCCATTGAATTAATATTTAAATAAATTTACAGTCCCTAAATGGCTAATTTAATTTTAAATAATAACTAGTTTAATTGCTAAGTTGTTTTATTGATTTGAAGAGGGTGTTACTTATTTCACCGTCAATACTGCTACGACTGAATACAAGAATGCTCACCGTTATGGAGAAAAAATCCCATTCTTAGCTGAGCTATATACTTAATTTATATTTCTTACACGGTTAATAAGAAAGGAAACTATATTCGCATGTTAGATTTGGATTCTTCATTTATATTGTAACAATTCTAGCTATTTAACTGTACATTAAAATTTAATCCTAGCATCCGATCATCCTTATTTTGTAAAAAAGGTTATGCCTAAGTTACATTTAAGGCGTGATAGCAGAAATCTATTTCTGTGAAGGCATCCCTGTATGGCATCAAGTCTTTTATTCCAAATTTCTTCTTTGGAAATCCCAATGTAGAAGGCTTCCAATAAACATAGATTGCACCCTTTTGATTTCCCAGGGCTGTACTTCCTCCCCCTCTCCACTACTGACCATTTTAATTCAAAATTGTCATTATTTCTGTAAAGTTTCCTAATCCAATCACCTAATACAGTGGTATTTTTCTTCTTGTTTTTATTTTAATGCTTATTTTTGTACCCCCTGCTGTCGTTTTCGCCATCTCTATTAATTTCTGTGCCAGGTTCCTTTTTAAATGATACTACGTGATTTCTGTATCTATCCTTAAACACTGTTCCCGTGGCTCCCAGATATATCTTCTTAGTGTTGTCGGTTTTTATCTCGCATTCATACACTATTTCCGAGGTTAGACATTTCCCATCCAACGGACAATTTTCAGGTATTCTGTAATTACATTTTCTATTTAGTATATTTTCGTTTTATGCTAGTTCATTGTTGTTCCTTATTTTTCTGATTTTTCTATTGTTGGAACTGATTATAGTGTTAGTTAAGTTTCTGGACGTTGAATATATATATATATATATATATATATATATATAGAGAGAGAGAGAGAGAGAGACAGAGAGAGAGAGAGAGGCAAATATATGGCTGTCCTGGTTATAATTCTATTATTAAATTTAAAAATTTCACAGTATCTGTATTTTCACACACTTTGGGAGGTGCACATTTAAAGAATTTTTCAATACTTCTTTAACCCTTGTGTGTGTATATATATATATATATATATATATATATATATATATACACGGCATAATCACGTTGACACACCGGTTTTCATCAGATCACCGAAGTTAAGCAACGTTGAGCCTGGCTCGTATCAGATAGTTGACCATTTGGGAATTTTAGGGGCTGTATGTGTTTCGCGCCTATCTCGGCATTGTTTCCAGTCGTCCTAAACCTCCACTTGCAACTGGTATTCAACAATGTCGACGCAGGAAAGGTGTGGTTGAGTATTGCGCTACTCTTGCTACAAAAGACTGTAGGAAGCCTTTTGATACCCACATATATATATATATATATATATATGTATGTGTGTGTGTGTGTGTCTTAATACGTGTACTGCTAAAAGAAATCACAGGTGCCAATGTTCGATGTATCAACAATGCATTCTGATAGTGTTTATCTGAGAGCACTTAAGGATGATCACAACCCCGTTAAGTTTTTACTGACGAGGACAAAACACTTCTTTGTAATCGGTAAACCGTGACAGTGTTGTACGAAAAACTTAATTCAAGACAAAAAAAATAGATCACCCCAATCTACACAACACCCTATTGTGGATGGCATGAGGGGAGAATCTTACTTGATGTAAAATTAATTCACAATCCGGATCTACAAAAGGAAGCTGTTCCTCTGTAAATGAAAACAAATAAGTACGGGATGAGAGGGTACGGATTGGGGCGAGGGGGGACCGTGGAGCTTTGTTCGCCTATGTGTTTGGGGCAAGGTGATGGGAAGCGCGATTCAAGAAGGAATAAGGTTTTATAACAAAGAAATAAACACGGAATAACGACAACAAAAGAACGAAATAACCTTGTGTTACTTTTCTGAAATGAGGTTGACATTAAAACCGAATTTGACAGGCATTCGGGGAGAAGAGGACAAGAGGATGTAAGGAGTTTACGGAATTCAATGTCAGTGTATTTTCTGCTCTTTTTTTCTTCTCATTATGAGAACGTTGTTCTGATTCTATTTATAGTCGTTATTTAATTTTAGAAATAAAAGCGATATAATGGATAGAAATTAGAATGGGATGGAGGGAGAAAATACGAGATAACAACGACAGAGAAAGCGAGAACAGTAAAAAAGTACAGTGTGAAAAAGATTGGGCGGGAAGAGAAAAGAGAGAAAGCGAGAGAGAGAAATAGGGAGCGAGAAGATGAAGGGGGGGGTGAAAAGAAAAAGAAAAGAGGAAAAAGCAAAAGAAATGATAACGAAAGTGGAGGGAAAAAGAAGGAGAGAAGAATAAGAGTAAGAGAGAAGGAGAATGAGAGGATAGAAAAACGGAGGGAATAACAGAGACGGAGGAGGTAACTGACAAAGAAGAGGATAACAGAGAGAGAAATAGGGACAATAGAGAGAGAGAGAGAGAGATAGAGAGAGAGAGAAAGACAGAGAGAGAGAGAGAAATAGGCGCAACAGAGAGAGAGAGAAAGATATATATATATAGAGAAAGACAGAGAGAGAGAGAGAGAGAGAAAGACAGAGAGAGAGAGAGAAAGACAGAGAGAGAGAGAAAGACACAGAGAGAGAGAAAGACAGAGAGAGAGAGAAAGACAGAGAGAGAGAGAGAAAGACAGAGAGAGAGAGAGAAAGACAGAGAGAGAGAGAGAGAAAGACAGAGAGAGAGAGACAGAGAGAGAGAGAAAGACAGAGAGAGAGAGAGAAAGACAGAGAGAGAGAGAGAGAGAAAGACAGAGAGAGAGAGAGAGAGAAAGACAGAGAGAGAGAGAAAGACAGAGAGAGAGAAAGACAGAGAGAAAGACAGCGAGAGAGAGAGAGAGAGAGAGAGAGAGCAACCCACAGAGATATAGGGGCAACAGAGAGAAAGAGAGAGAGAGAGAGAGAGAGGGGGAGAGAGATAGAGAGAGAGACTTGAAAAGCTGGTGACGAATGGTGGTGCTTATATTGAATTTTTAATAAAAGTCCAATGTAATGTACTTTCTTCTCATATTCATTAATTGTAGAAATTATACTGCAAAAATATATTATAGTTATTTTAGAATAGGAAGTTATTTTCGGATAATCCTGCATATATGACTGAACAAAGGCATGCATTATATATATATATATATATATATATATATATATATATATATATGTGTGTGTAGAGAGAGAGAGAGAGAGAGAGAGAGAGAGAGAGAGAGAGAGAGAGAGAAATACCTGTAGGCCGCCAGGCATTGTCCGGTGGTCAAATACGCTTAAATATGATATTTTCATTAATACAGATTTAATAGTAATGATTTAAAAAGTAAAAAAAAATTAAAAAATAAATAATTCTTATGCCACCAATGAAAATCGAAACCAAAACGATTAACTTACGATTTACTTTTTCTTTTGACCTTAATGCATGGGCTATGAAAGCACGTTTGCTATAAGGCTTAAATTAAAACATGAACCAATAGCTATTACGTTACGCATGCATATTCGCAATGTGGTGGTTCGACCTTCAACTGGCAAATTTTTCACACTTTTTGCACAGATTTTCTCCGGCTAAAACCAAAAGAAAGTTTCGCATGGGTTTGAATACCCTATATATCAAGTTTAATGTCTGTAGCCCAAAAAGTGATGGAGGAGTTTAGTAGGTAATTTTTTTAAAACAAATATATACACATACATAAATATATATAGAAAGAGTTTTGTGTTTACTATAACCACTTTACATAAAAATTACGCAAGTATAAATCATGTAGAATATCTGCATGAATTAAATATATAGTAAACTAAATATGACCATCACATAAGAAAACCGAAAAAAAAACTAATAGGGAATTAATTAAAATGAATGTTTGAAAGAATATGCAAATTAACTAGTTCTTTTACAGATGAATGCAATTTCACGACACATATAACAAAGTTATATTTTCTTTTAAAATAAATAGAAAAAATGGTTTTTCATATGAATATCAATGCACAAAAACACCCAAATTTATAGATATATATATAGATTTGTGTGTGTGTGTGTGTGTGTGTGTGTTAGTTATAGCTACCACATTATATCATTACAGAAAACGTAAACTCAAATTTAGAAATAAATCGCCATAAAGCGTGTTCTCATTTTTTCCAATAGATTCCATTTACAAACGTAATTCAATTATCGCATTCTTTTCTATCAAACATTTATTTTTACTCTCGTTATCCACCCTTAATATATACCCCTTTTTCTTACGGCAACTGTCTAATTTCGTTCCTTGTCCACATCTTACGCACACGCATCGCACAAATCCCTCACCCGCTCCTGCTTTCTTCTGCTTGCCGAATACAAGAAACGTTGATTAGTCTTGGCAGATCAACCATTTTTAACATTTATAAAATCTCAGACATTGTAGAATCGGCAACGATCTAACATTGTGGCAATTTCAAAGTCAAAGAAAAAAAAAGGGACAGAAAATAAAACCTAATGAAATAAAAAGCCGTCAGTGAAGGCATGTCCAATATGGCAAACATTCTCCTTTGTGAGAATGCCACCATGGATAATGGTTGGAATCGGAGAGGAGGGATTCGCTATATTGAATTCCTTGTTTTACACAATGCAGATAATTGAAAAGAGGACAATTCTGTTGAGTCTAAATTCGCCGTATTTCATACATAAAAGGGGGAAGACGGAAAAAGTATGATTCTGTCATATATATATATATATATATATATATATATATATATATATATATATATGTATGTATATATATATATATATATATATATATATATTAGTTTGTACGTGGTGCCTAATAGAATCCAGATTCCAAAAGACGTTCTTTGAAATAACGTTCCATAAATATTTCCAAGTTTTATTTTCCAACTTGTTGGTTCTAAAAAAAATCAAAGATATTTCGAAAAATGCGTCCATTTGACACCCGCGTTTATTGATTGCAAATGATGAAACTTGCTTTAACAATGTAGCACACCATGCCGCTCGTTTTAGTGGTATTAGTCCTGTCTTTGTAGCTATATATATATATATATATATATATATATATATATATATATATTACCTTGTGTGTTTGGTTATAATTTATAAAATTGTGGTTCCTGTATTATTGAAGTGCGTCACTCTCAGAGCACTTGGTTAAGTATATTTCATTTTGATCAAAAGGCGTTACATTATCATAGGATTTGTGTTCGAGATTTACATTCGTAAATAGGAAATTCGATGTTTTATTTCATAATGAAGTGATCAGATCATAAGATTGTACAGAGCCGATAATAACTCGGGGAAAATGCTGAGGAGTTCCAATAATATGGTTTCACCAGCATTTAGATCTTTTTTTACAAAGAGGTCACCATTTTTCAAGTCCCAAAAGTCAATCAAGGATAAGGAATAATGTGTCTACAGTAATCATTGGAATAATGACGTAATAATCGTTAGTGGAAATTTGGTATGATTAGATTATTTAAAAGAACGGTTCAATAAGAAATAGTTTACGTTGGACTTGAAGCCGACTATATTGTAGTCAGTTGGAAAGCAGACCAGTGGATCTGAGTTCCATAGGAAGGAGGCTTGTTCATGGAATCCAAGTTTAAAGAATGGGGGGGGGTCATTATTGGTTGTGGTTTTGGCTTAATATTAATTATATCGATATATTTACATAAATATTAATTAAATGTATCCATATATTTAAATAAATATTAATTATACATATCGATATATTTAAACAGATATTAATCATATATATATATATATATATATATATATATATATATATCCATATTATGTGTAAATGTTAATTATATATACATATATATATATACATATATATATATATATCGATTATATGTTTAAATAAATATCAATAAAATACATCGAACATATTTAAACTAAATATTAATTAAATATATATCGATGTTTTTAAATAAAATGTACGTGTTTTATTCTTTACAACACAGTTCATGATATCCTGTCACAAAGACATCTTACTCCCACCAAAATAATAATGTAATTTATAAATGTAAATGCAGTTGCAGTGCTGACTATATAGGTCGGAGGTCGTTAAAAGTTGATAGAGTCCAACAACACGTACCTAGTACCCAGGGATGAAACTTACCTACATATGTTCTTATTGATACATCCGGGACTTTTATAGATGAACATTTGCTTAAAAACCTGGAATGTACCACGAACATAAGCACTGACTCATTCACTGTTCTGAGTCATGCTCATTCGACCTACTACCTGAAACTCTTGGAGTCTAATCACGGTCGATTGGAGAAGCCTTCTCTCTGTAAGCAGAGGGAATGTTTGAACGTGATAAGTCTCTAGGTGATATTATACGTATCGGTATTTTAAACATATAGTATATCCCGGATTTTTTTTTTCTAATGCACAATCTAGCTATTTTTTTAACATATCGTCTCCCATTTCACTCGATCTTATTAATAAAAAAAAGAAATCTCTCGACCCATGTTATAAAGAGTGAGAGCGAAACTGGTCAGCTAGTTTCCCCCATTATTTGTTTATCATGAACGTCAAAATGAGTCTTCCTGTCATGACTGCAATAATATATATATATATATATATATATATATATATATATATATATATCGAAAACCTCTGGCCTTTATGGAGGGAAGACTATAACTGTCTTCTATGGTTTCAAATGATCTGAAACAGCAGCAAAAGGAGACTTGATTCCAAATATTTCTCATCTGTTATATTTCTCCTCTTTTGGAAATGTGGTACGATAATAAACATTTTCAGTATCAAATAATCCTCATAAACTGTTAAATTTACTTTATGTATGAAAACCAAAGAGGGGCGATATAACATATGAGAAATATTTGGAATCCAGTCTCTCTTTGCTTTTATTTCAGATCATTTAAAACCATAGTAGCAAGTTTTCGTCTCCTCTTCATCATGTTTTGGGGGAAATATATTTTGTAATTCATATGCAAAACTAAAACAAACAACAACAAAAACAATTGACTACGATTGGAATATTCTATGGCTATAAAATGTGCCAAAAATAATCTGGATGATGGTTGATCCTGTTAATTGTCGACATCAAGGGCAAATGTTACATAGCACACTGCAATATTCAGGTCATTAGCTTTTCCAACAAGCCTACAATTGCTAAATTCTGATCAACAGTCGTTGAGATTTAGAACTTGAAAAATTGCCTATATATATATATATATATATATATATATATATATATATATACTAACAGGGTGCCCGGCATTGCCCGGTCGCGAATACGCTTAAAATCTAATATATTGATTAATGTAGATTTCATATTTATTATTACATTATATTGGATTCAATATATAGTCGCGATTTAAAATGTTAAGAAATAAATAAAACGTGCGCCACCACAGATAATCGAAACCAAAACGTTTTAGCTTAAAATATTTTTTTCGTAAATGACTGAGCTATGAAGACATGTTTGTTACAAGGCGAAAAACTAAGGCATGAATCAATATCTACTACGTTATGCATACATAATCGTAATGCCATCGTTCGGCCTTCGACTGGCAAATTTCATTTTTTTAAAATAATTTTTACACACCGATTTCCCCGGGCTAAAACCCAAATATAAAGTTTTGCATGAGTTCGAATACCTTATATATGAAGTTTCACGCCTGTAGACTTAAACTGTAGGAGTTGGGTAGGAAAAGTTTTTTTTTAAACAAAAATATATATGCATACATAAATATATATAAAAGAGTTTTGTGTTTACTATAAGCTTTTTACGCAAATATTACGCAAGTATAAATCATATAGAATATCTGCACAAATATAATTAAACTTAATAGTAAACTAAAGATGATCATCAAATAAGAAAATCGAAAAGCTAATAAAGAGTTAATTAAAATGAATGTTTAAACGAATATGCAAATTATCTAGATCTTTTGCTAGTGAATGCAATTCCGCGAACCATATATAACTTTTTTTTCTTTTTTAATAAATAGAAAAAAAGGGGGGTTTGATACGAATATAAATACACTCGTAGCCAAATTTTATATTGAAATGCTTATATCTTTGATTTTTATGGGAGGAAACTACATGAAGATTTCAGGCTTTTTGTAGAGTATAATACCATTCTATGGTTTAAATTTTATGACAATTGGTAATTGTTATATTTTTCAAACCGATAAAAAAAATTGTCTACATTTGTATATATAGTGTCCTGGCATGACATATTTAGTTTTGCTGCTTTTGGATGAATTTTGCGTTTTTTTTTTTTTTTTTGCTTGGTTATCTCCCCTGTGGCCTTGCAAGGTCACTAATAGTAGATATATGGTTCCGTATACTCCGACAAGTTTTTAAAGTGCTTTCATTTTATTTATGTTATTTCGAATAGAGAACTGAAAGACAAGAGAAGGTTCTTTGCTTTTGTTTCCATTTTCAACCCAAAGCTTTTGATTGATTCAACGCTGCACCAATTAAACTTGATAAAAAAAACTATCCTTTAATTTCCCTCTTTTTTTTTTCAATCACTCATACCGCTTCACTTGGCGCGATTTTTTCTAGGTTTATATTAAATTCCCCCTTTTTTTTTCTTACTTATGATTTTTTCCCCAGCCTCTTTGATACACGACCTATTTACTAACTTATGTCTCCAAGGAATATTTTGTTTTGTTTCTTTCTCAATCTTTACCTTTTTTTTCTTCTTAAAAACCAATTCGCCGTATTTATCTTACCTCGCAATTAAGCAAACAAAAAAAAAAAAGAAAAAAAAGAAAGTCTCCTCCAAATTCATGAATACACAATCGACTATATCATCCTGCTAGCTAGCGTATCCACGTTTGATAAACAGTGACCGCGAAACCTACAATCAAGAGCCACGGATTAGAAGCAGCTAGTCTAGAAGGAGAACACCAGGGTTGGAAAGTGGAATTCAGAAGTAAGCGCCCCAAAGGAGGGGGCAATCTGATCTGCAAAAAGTGCCTGGATAGCCCCGTCGACATACCCCGGTGAGGGCGCCTCTGGCGATTAGCAATAAACTTACCCCTTCTGAAAAAGAGACGGTAAAGCCTGGGAAGATGGACTTCCTAGAACTGCACAGAACTAAACTCCCATCGCTAAATTAACAGGAACCGGATCATTATTGGAATGGTCTAATCTCTGTTGATTTTAGGGGTGGGTAGGCGAGTATAAAAATCCAAAGCTGAGAAGTAATGACGTATTCGAGAGAGAAAGAAAAAAAACCCAAAAAAACAGAAACTCGATCTTACCTGTTACTAGCAAAACAGATAGATAAGTTGTTTTTTTGGAGGCCTCCTTTCTTCTCTCCTTAACTTAGGTATTTGACGCGCGATACATTTTACCAAAGAATAGTTTTTCACTTCACCGTTATAATAAAATTTGTCCGTGGAAAAAATGCTAATACACCGAAAACGATAGATTTTTTTTTTATTACGGGTGATCACTACTTATGAAGGCTTACAGGCCATTTGAGGATAAAAGTTAATAAGTATCAGATAGCCTGTAAGACAATACCATGATCATCCGTAATTAGAAAGACAGATATACAGCTGATTCATTTCGTATGAAGAGTTTCTAGAGATGATGGCGGGGGTGGGGCTGAGTGCTCCCTTTCTCTCCACACCCTCTCTCTCTATACATAAGAGGAATGTCTTAACAGATATGACAAAGTTTATCAAATTTTTTATGCAATAAAAGTAGAATAAACAATGGTATTTGTTGTGACCTAACAGGTCACGGGTTCGTCATGTAATCTGTATTATTCTGTTCCTTATGCTTCCTTGTCTGTATATCAAATTAGTTTGTTTTTTTTTTCATTTTTTAAGACCTTCCCTCAGCCCCCTCCTTTCACTATTACTTTCTCTATCCAAATAGCTTGATCTGTCATCTTCTCTCTCTCTCTCTCTTTACCCACTCTCTCTATTGCTGTCGCAACCTTCTCCTCAACCCCTGTACATTTCCATTGAAAACAAAAACACTCGCTCCTCCACCTCCTTCTTGAAAGCCTCTTCGCTTTCAATTGTTCAACATTTTCGTTTTTTGTTTTTTTTATCTTCGTTTCAGAAAAGCTCTCTTAACAATAATACAAACCTGGAAAATCAATAATATAAAATTTATCTACGCAACTTTAGTTTTATTTTTATGGTTGATTTGAAAAATTCTTTAAGAGCGATTAATTTAATTTTTCCCATTCAAACAGTAAGAGAAAGATAGAAACAGAGGGATAGACACGGGTAGAGACACGCATTACATATGTGTGTGTGTATATATATATATATATATATATATATATATATATATATACACACACACGTGCGCGCAGGAATAAAAAGAGAAAAGAGGAGATTGGAAGAGCCAAATGAGAATAGTAAGAGATGGGTATATACAAATATGATCTTTTCCTTTATTTCCGTTTCCGTTTAAGCGATGCTGATGAATAAGAATGTCGTTGTGTATCGCTTCATATTGTCAACAAGTTAAAACAAGAAAAAGTTCCTTAAATGGATGTTTCTTCCAAAGGAATACTGCAACTTATGATCTACATCAGTGTTCCATGTTGCATCCCATAAAATTTGTCTGATGAGGATAAAGACATAAACCATTACACACACACACATATATATATATATAGTCTTTGAAGTTTTTAACATTTGAAACTATACAAAAAATTACTTTTTATCATTCGTTAAAGAAAACCATCTAGTCAGTAAGTCATTTAATCACCTGCAATCACTGCATGAACTCTCTCGAATTTACTATAATACCAATTTTTTTTATTTTTCAAGGGATCATCAGTTGTTTACCATGAAACACTGTTTCGGGGATTTATATATAAGGGGGAAAGAGAAACAAACTATCTAGCTAAAGAGAAAGAGGCAGGCAGCAACTATTTCGAGGGAGAGAAAACTATACATTGAGGGTGACGGTTGAGAGAACTACATATATGTAGAGAGAGAGAGAGAGAGAAAGAGAGAGCGAGAGCAATATACTTGTGTATATATAGCGACGGAAAACTATATATATATCCATCCATACTCCTATAAATTCGTTTTTCTTTTGTGTGTATTGATATTCATATCAAAACTCCTCTTCTCTATATATTTAAAGAGAAAATACACTTTTCTTATATATGGGTTATGGAATTGCATTCACTAGCAAAAGATCTAGCTAATTTGCATATTCTTTTAAATATTCATTTCAATTAATTCCCTATTAGTTGCTTCGGTTTTCTAATGGGATAATCATCTTTAGTTAACTATTACGTGTAATTATATTCATGCAGATATTCTATATGATTTATACTTGCATGATATTTGCGTAAAAAGTTTATAGTAAACACAAAATTGTTTCCATATATATTTATGTATACGTACATATTTTTGTTTCACAAATTTTGCCTACCAAACTCCTCCTAGAGTTTTTTGGTCTACAGACATGAAACTTCATTTATAAAGTATTTGAATCCATACAAAACTTTATATTTGGGTTTTATGCCGGAAAAATCTGTGCAAAAGTGTGAAAATTAAAAAAAAATGAAATTTGCCAGTTGAAGGTCGACCGGCAGCATTACGGATGCATCACGTAGTAGCTATTGGGTCATGTTTTAATTTTTAGCCTTGCAGAAAAACATGTTTTCATCGTCCAGTCATTGACGGCAGAGCCCCCCCCCCCGCCCCGCCAAAAAAAAACCGTGAACGTTTTGATTTTTGTCTTTTCACTATAGTAGTTAAGGAAGACAATTATACAGAAAGGCAGTACTTTACATATTCACACTTTTTAATATGCACATAACCTTATGAACAATACATAGGGCCCGGGCAAAGCCGTGCGGAACTGCTAGTGTATATATATATATATATATATATATATATATATATATATATATTAGTGAGGACGAGACCGAAAATTCTATACTTAGAAAGAGCGAGACCGAAAATTAAACCTAGAGTGAGTAAGAGAGACTGTCGAGAAGTAGATAGAGACAGGCAAAAAAGAAAAACCAGAGAGAGACGGGCAAAATAAATAAATAAATGGAACCCCAGAGAGAGACGGGCAGAAAACCAGAGAGAGAGACGGGCAGAAAACGACAGAGAGAGAGACGGGCAGAAAAAGACAGAGAGAGAGACGGGCAGAAAACGACAGAGAGAGAGACGGGCAGAAAACGACAGACAGAGAGAGACGGGCAGAAAACGACAGAGAGAGAGACGGGCAGAAATCGACAGAGAGAGAGAGAGACGGGCAGAAATCGACAGAGAGAGAGAGAGACGGACAGAAAACGACAGAGAGAGAGAGACGGACAGAAAACGACAGAGAGAGAGACGGGCAGAAAACGACAGAGAGAGAGAGAGAGACGGGCAGAAAACGACAGAGAGAGAGAGAGACGGGCAGAAAACGACAGAGAGAGAGACGGGCAGAAAACGACAGAGAGAGAGAGACGGGCAGAAAACGACAGAGAGAGAGACGGGCAGAAAACGACAGAGAGAGAGACGGGCAGAAAACGACAGAGAGAGAGACGGGCAGAAAACGACAGAGAGAGAGACGGGCAGAAAACGACAGAGAGAGAGGGAGACGGGCAGAAAACGACAGAGAGAGAAACAGGCAGAAAACGACAGAGAGAGACGGACAGAAAACGACAGAGATAGAGACGGGCAGAAAACGACAGAGAGAGAGACGGGCAGAAAACGACAGAGAGAGAGACGGGCAGAAAACGACAGAGAGAGAGAGACGGGCAGAAAACGACAGAGAGAGAGAGAGAGACGGGCAGAAAACGACAGAGAGAGAGACGGGAAGAAAACGACAGAGAGAGAGACGGGCAGAAAACGACAGAGAGAGAGGGAGACGGGCAGAAAACGACAGAGAGAGAGGGAGACGGGCAGAAAACGACAGAGAGAGAGACGGGCAGAAAACGACAGAGAGAGAGACGGGCAGAAAACGACAGAGAGAGAGACGGGCAGAAAACGACAGAGAGAGAGACGGGCAGAAAACGACAGAGAGAGACGGGCAGAAAACGACAGAGAGAGACGGGCAGAAAACGACAGAGAGAGAGACGGGCAGAAAACGACAGAGAGAGAGACGGGCAGAAAACGACAGAGAGAGACGGGCAGAAAACGACAGAGAGAGACGGGCAAAAAACGACAGAGAGAGAGACGGGCAGAAAACGACAGAGAGAGAGAGACGGGCAGAAAACGACAGAGAGAGACGGGCAGAAAACGACAGAGAGAGAGACGGGCAGAAAACGACAGAGAGAGACGGGCAGAAAACGACAGAGAGAGAGACAGGCAGAAAACGACAGAGAGAGAGACAGGCAGAAAACGACAGAGAGAGAGAGAGACGGGCAAAAAACGACAGAGAGAGAGACGGGCAGAAAACGACAGAGAGAGAGACAGGCAGAAAACGACAGAGAGAGAGACGGGCAAAAAACGACAGAGAGAGAGATGGGAAGAAAACGACAGAGAGAGAGACGGGCAGAAAACGACAGAGAGAGAGACAGGCAGAAAACGACAGAGAGAGACGGGCAGAAAACGACAGAGAGAGACGGGCAGAAAACGACAGAGATAGAGACGGGCAGAAAACGACAGAGATAGAGACGGGCAGAAAACGACAGAGAGAGAGACGGGCAGAAAACGACAGAGAGAGACGGGCAGAAAACGACAGAGAGAGAGACGGGCAGAAAACGACAGAGAGAGACGGGCAGAAAACGACAGAGAGAGACGGGCAGAAAACGACAGAGAGAGACGGGCAGAAAACGACAGAGAGAGACGGGCAGAAAACGACAGAGAGAGAGACGGGCAGAAAACGACAGAGAGAGAGACGGGCAAAAAACGACAGAGAGAGACGGGCAGAAAACGACAGAGAGAGAGACGGGCAGAAAACGACAGAGAGAGACGGGCAGAAAACGACAGAGAGAGAGACAGGCAGAAAACGACAGAGAGAGAGAGAGAGACGGGCAAAAAACGACAGAGAGAGAGAGAGAGACGGGCAGAAAACGACAGAGAGAGACGGGCAGAAAACGACAGAGAGAGAGAGAGACGGGCAGAAAACGACAGAGAGAGAGAGAGAGAGACGGGCAGAAAACGACAGAGAGAGACGGGCAGAAAACGACAGAGAGAGACGGGCAGAAAACGACACAGAGAGACGGGCAGAAAACGACACAGAGAGACGGGCAGAAAACGACACAGAGAGAGAGAGAGACGGGCAGAAAACGACAGAGAGAGAGAGAGAGAGAGAGAGAGAGACGGGCAGAAAACGACAGAGAGAGAGAGACGGACAGAAAACGACAGAGAGAGAGACGGGCAGAAAACGACAGAGAGAGAGAGAGAGAGACGGGCAGAAAACGACAGAGAGAGAGAGAGACGGGCAGAAAACGACAGAGAGAGAGAGAGACGGGCAGAAAACGACAGAGAGAGAGAGACGGGCAGAAAACGACAGAGAGAGAGACGGGCAGAAAACGACAGAGAGAGAGAGAGACGGACAGAAAACGACAGAGAGAGACGAGACAGGCGGAAAACGACAGAGAGAGAGAGAGAGAGAGAGAGAGAGAGAGAGAGAGAGAGAGAGAGAGGGAGAATTGGAGGAGGGGTGCGTATAAAAACGATGGTATAGCAACTCGTGGTAAATTCTTTATAGAACAAGAACAAGCAAAATGATGAAGCAAAGAATTCTGTCTTTTCAGATTCGAAATAAAAGAAATCAAAGAATGTGAAAGGACCTTGAACTGCAAAGACATGGAATGCGCAGTGGCATAGAAATAATAACAATAATAATAGTTTTAAAAATGCCCCCCCCCCTTATCCGCAAGTTAAGGTGGTTCAGCATCTGCAATGGCTTGTCAACAAAAGTAAATGCTTATCATGAGCTTTCCATGGTCTTCCATCAACACGTGGAAGGAAGATCCCCTCACATGACCCGCATTATACCTTTATTATTATTATTATTATTATTATTATTATTATTATTATTATTATTATTATTATTATTACTACTACTACCACCAACACCATTCTTTTATTTACAAATTGTTAGTCCGATCGTTCTTCCCTTGCTTCTTTCATATTCACCTCTTTTTACAATTTACATTTTTACGACCTTCCCTTCTTATTCATCCCCCCCTTCCTTTATTTCTTACTGCCATTCTTTCTTGCTTTTTTTATACCGCCTCTCATTTCAGACTCACTCCCCCCCCTTTCTTTCCCTTTTGCAGCACTCGCGCCTTATTCCCCTTTTTATTGCCTGTATATTTACTCCCCCTCTCTCTCTCTCCTCTAATCATACTCAGCTTTCTTTACTCCTCCCTTCCTCCAATCTATCTCACTTCTTTTCCTTCCCTTTTCCTCTTATATCCCTCCCTTCCACTTCTTATGTTTTCTTTTCAGCCTCTCTCTCTCTCTTTTCATATTTATTTCCTCCCCTCTCATTTCATGTTTACTCCCCCCTCTTTCTTTCCCTCTCGTATTCTTGCCTCATCTCTTCTCATTTGGTCCCATATTTCACTCATTTCACTCCCCATACATTGTTTCCAGAACCCCTTTCCTCCGCTTCTTACTGACTCCCCTTCTCTCATATTTGTTCTACTTCTTTATCCCGTGTTTGTCTTGTACCATTCTTATATTTACTCCCCTGTTTGCTCCCATAATGTGGATCCCCTCCCCGACCTTTATTTACTTACCCTCTTCCTTTATTTCTTGCCTTACCTCTCACTTATCATATTTCTATACCGCCCTTTCATTTTATGCTTATTTCTCTTCCATTCCTCCTTATAATTGCATTCTCCCCTCCACCTGGCCCCATATTTAACTCTCCTCCTCCCCACTTATTGTGCAGTTAAAGCATTTTTTTTTCTGCACAAGAATGCAACAGATTAATGCACAACAGTTGCCGCATAAATTAACAACAAGATCAGAAAATTGCCGTTCCGTTTGATGTACCCCCTCCCCATCGCAAAATAAAGTGCTGCCGTTCCATTTACCTATACAGCCGCCCTCCCCCTGGATACGCTTCACTGCAGTAAAAACTGTCGTAGAAAAACACTTAAAAACAGCGTTACGTTGGTTTAAAAGGAACTCAGGATTTTTTTTTTATTGTTGGTTTCTTTTTCTAAATTTTCGATTTAGTAAATTTATTTATTTAATTATAGTTTTTATATTTTCGAATTGAAGCTTTTGTCATGTTTTCTTAAGTCTTTTCAAAAGGATTATTTTTTATTTTATTTTATTTTAGATTTGCCCACTCCCATTAATATTTTCCTTCTTGACTTTGAACTTCTGTCTAGTTTCATTTCTGGGTTCGTTCTCTCTCTCTCCCTTTCAATTTCAATTTCCACTTCCATTGTATTTATTTTACTATCGATCAAACTCTTTCTCTTTTCTTATCGGTTTTATACTCTCTTCTCTATCTTTTTCTTACTTCCACCGTTTTTTTTGTTTTTATTTGCATGGGTTTCGAATTATTATTCTTTGTCTCATTTGGATAAAAAAAAATATTGAAGGAGACGAGTAGCAGTAAATGGAAAGAGGTAGTGTACAAGTACGGGGACAATGCATGCAGAGTATATGTATAAAGAGAACCTTGGATAGTGCAATAAAAAGTATAAACAGTTGTTTTTTTTACGGCATATCAACCCTTTTCAGGTGATTTAATGCCGAATCCAGTGATTTTGAAGAAAATTTCTTTAATAATATATATATATATTCAATTTGGTTTCTATTTAACTCATTGTTGGGACCCTAACAGGTACAACCACTCCGGGTCAGAGTCGACTTGGGAGCAATGATAAAGGGTGGCTCCACACGGCCCAAAGCCGGCGGATATAGTTTAAGGTTATATACAAGACTAAACAGAGATAAGATCATATTGATTACACACACACGAGAGAGAGAGAGAGACAGAGAGAGAGACAGAGAGAGAGAGAGACAGAGAGAGAGAGAAAATTATCATAAAACACTAGTGTATGTAGCTAGTAATATTTATAAGAAAATATTGTTATCGTTCTCTTTATACAGTAAGGATTGGACCTCTATGAGAATTTATAAAGGTGACTGGTTCATTTTAATGCATCTAAAACCAAGCTCCTCTATTTCCATCATCAAGGCTCTGACCCATATCTGGTTCCTATTGAAATGTACGGCGCTCGCCTTAAGGGTGCTCCATGTTTAGACAAGCTTCTTGGTCTGACCTTCACTCCTGATGTGAAATGGAGCACGTACATTAAATCCGCTGAGAGTACTGTTGCCACATCTAGGAAGCAGCTGCTCGGAGCACTCTATTCTATCTTGACAGAGTTCAAAACAGATTCGTAATCTAGTATGCTCTTGATGCTCTTTTCTATTCTCTGCAACCTCTTTCTCAGAAAAGAGACGTTGCGAGCCTGTCTATGCTCTATCGCTATTTTCATAGCAAGGGTTTGATTGAGCTCCATTCTATGGTTCCCTTCTCGGCAATCTTTCACAAGAAAACACTTGTCAAACCAAAATCGCTATCAAAAATTTCGCCCACTTTCTATCGGTGCCTAAACCTAAACGAGGATTCCATAAACAAAGTTTCTTTCTTAGAACTACCCACCTGTGAAACTGTTCCCCTAATCTGCTTTTCAGCTGACTACAATAACATCGTCTTCAAGTCTAACGTAAACAAGTTCCTATTTAACAGTCCTCGTAAGTAATCTAATCATACGAAATTTCCACCACAAACGATTACTACGCTATTGTCCCAAATGACTGCAATACACCCATTAGCCATTATCCTCGAGCGACTTCCGGGCATAGATATGTGGTAATCCTTTTGTAAAAAAAAAAAATGCTTTGAAATTAGATGTCAGTGATATTACAATCTCTATGTTAAATTATGGCCGAGTAGTGCCGAGTTTTTTTTAATCTAATGATCCCAGAGAACGCCAGATTTCCTAAAAGAATAAACTACGGAACAATGATGTAAATACGTTCCATATATTGACCGGGATAGGATGTCAATCTTAAACAAAAGGACAGTGACAATTACGATTTATTAAAATACAGTAAAAACGGGTTGTTTTTTGGTCAATAGGTCAGAAAGGCAAAGATGATTCAACGCGGACCCAACGTGTGTGATCTCTTTACGCCGCCATCGCCAACCGCTACACCAAACTCACACACATCTGTCTATCTTCACATACGCCTAAACTTACTGTATATGTCATGCCGATTCCACGTGACATATTCAATTCACGCTATTAAATAATTTGATAAAATCAACAATAGGTTCTCTACAGTGCAATGTAAACTACACTGTATTGTGGACTAATTCAAAATCGATTTGATTAAAAAATGGTTGATTTCATCAATTTCGATAACAGTAAAATATGGAAGAGTGAAACATTCGTTGATCCTCATTCAATCGCGGCCAACGTCGGGTCTTCCTGCTAGTATATATATAGTAATTTATAAAATATATATGGCGATTACGCTTATCGCCATATATATATATATATATATATATATATATATATATATATATATATATATATATATATATGGCGATTAAGCTTAATCGCCATATATATTTTATAAATTACTAACTAGCTCTACCTACGTATTGAGCACTTTTGAAGTAAATACTTAAAGTTTACGCATAAATCTATACTTTCGTTTATTAAATTTATGTGAATAAATGAAGTAGTTATATATATATATGATAGATTGATACAGCGTATATTATTACCCAACTCTGAATATGGCAATGCAGAGTGGGCGGATACATACAAACGTAGGCAGACATGTACAGGGTTGGGTAATAATATACGTTTAAATCCTAATCAGTTAAAAAATACAAAAAATAAAAAGTACAAATTAAGGAACGCAATTTCTTTTCTATTTCCCTAACGAAGACGAAACGCTTTATTTGCTGACTCCTGTTTCAGGCTTTGTCTCTCCAACCACAATGAACATCGACAATGATGAAAACAACCGTTGTTAGAAGAACCATTATAATGGCGCCAATGAACAGCGCGCGAATCCGTATGGATCAGCAAATTTAATGCACCCGAAGAAACTTAACGAGGAAAGAGTCAAGCCTACTTGGCGAAATTGCCAACTCAATTCTGCTAAGTGACATTCAGGAAAAAAATGCCCCTGTCGTCCATAGCGGATATTTAACTGCATTGAACTCAAATGACCCGAGCACATCGTGCTTCCTTTGCCTTCTACCCAACGGAGCAGATTTTTAGATTGCCACATTTTGGCTTCTTGACCTCCAATTCCCGAAACAACAATACCCAAACCCCCTACCCGCTCTTACACAGACGCCAACGAGGAAAACACACGTGAAAGAAAAAGAAACGGAAAATAGTGAACAAAGGGAGATAATATTTATTAGTCTACGTTCGGACATGTGTATTCGACTGCGCTTGTCTGGGTGTATTTTTAGTGGCGGGGCGGGAGGAGCGAGATGTATTTTTTTGTTGTAAACTCATTAAGCTAATTGATTTGATTTAGTTTTGAGGAGATTCCCACCTCCATTTTTTTATTGTCCTTTCAAGCACAGTTGACCGATCATTGTATGTTGGTGAGTCAACCAGGGTTCACGCAGAGAAAAGGGAGGTCATAATTTTATACATGTAGTTATTTTTGCATCGAAAGGACAAACGCAGGGTAAATAATTTTCTGCTACGTTTTTTTCTATTAATAGAATTGAAAAATAACAGCAGCAACAACAAAAAGTTCTGCCCGACTTGAGACATATAGTAAAGATTAAATCGAAACAAACTGCATTAACAGCTTTATGCTAACTAACCAAACCCTTTGCTTTTTTGCGTTAGAATTAACTTTCAAGCAAGCTCAAGTTTCGATTGCAGGTACTAATGATATAAAATAAATCTTCATTGGTTTTAAACGATTAATAAAACTGAAATATATAAATACTACCCCCCCACACCAATGTAGTTTTACCTTTTTTTCAGGGGAGTCACCACTTCTCAAGACCCGAAGGTCAACAGAGGATAAGAGTTAATGCATATACGGTAACGGAAGCTGGGTATAATATGCCTATTTAAAGGGATGTCTAAGCAAGAACTTGTTTACACTGGACTTAACTCGACCATGCTGTAGTAAACCGGAAAGCATGCTAGCGGAACAGAGTTCTACAACCCTACAGTTCTAAGAAAGATGCTTTGTTCATGTCACCTGCGTTTGGATTTAGATAAAGGTATAGAATGGGGTGAAGTTTTTGATAGTGGTTGTAGTTAGGCGAGTGCTTTTAGTCAAAGTTTCGCATTGGGGGATTGCAAAAACATAAGCACGAATTCCAATCAGAAAAAAATGTATCTAGCTAAGTATTTGGCGGTTTAAAGAAATCGAAATCCATTATTGTAACAGAATTAGGAATTTAAAACATAGTCCATAATTGAATCGGTAAACTATTGGAATCGTCTCATCACGAGTTATTATTAATAACCTTTACAGTTACTTTCATTAAAAAGAAGCAATTATAATATAAATTAAACTCTACTCCGTCCCGATTCGCTTCTGATCAACAACGGACCACAATGGAAAAGAATAATGGAAGTAGGCAGATAAACACGACATGTGCTAGTAAAAATAATAATGAAACAAAAACAAAAAAAGAATACAAAAAGAAATGTATCACGCAGAAGAAAACAGAAAATAAATTGAAGAATAACAAAGAGAAAAACAGGAAGACTTCTTACAAGGGAAGTAATTCTGTCTTAACTCGGATTAGATATGGTTGTCGACCGCCATTACTTTGTTATTTTCTCATCTCTCGAATCGTTTTTAATTCAGTAAAATGATACTCTTGGAGAACACAGATGAAGCAGGGATTAAACCTTTCAAATGCAGTGCCAAGAAAAAGGACCCAAACTGAATTATTCGTGCATTCGGCAGCAGATGGTCTTAAAGGAAGATAAGAACCAATCTGTCATTGGAAAGCGAAAAAGAAAAAATACCCGCAAAACAACTTAAGACCCTCAAATAATTGGACTTTAAGATATTCGTAACTTCGTTCCATTTTAACCACACAAATACAGGTTGGCCCACAAGAAAATAGAGGAGTATTTAGATTTAGCCCCAAGTTTAGTATCTACACTAGCATTGTATTAGATGCGTCTATTTTATTTTATTAATGAATATAAAGTAAAAGTTTTTTACAGGCGAAGAGACCATTACCTGGTTTAAAGCCAAGAATCCAAATTTTATTGAACCAAACAAATGGCCTTAAAATGCAGATCTGAACATAATGGATTTTACCGTTTGAAGTTTATTTTCATATCAATTTCAATTATAAAGTAAATAGGTCAGTTGCAAAAAACAAACAAACAATAAAAAAAAAGAAAAAAATTTTTGACTGACTCTTTCGTTGAAAGTAAATTCAAGAACAACTGATGAATTTACCAGTCCGTCTAATTCTTTGTGCGATACTAAGCAGTAATATCAGTTATATTCATAAAATCCAAATAGCTCACTTTGTAGAACCTAAGACTGAAGATCGCAAGGGTTCGGTTTCGATTCCTGATCATGGCATCCTTTTTATTCGTCGAAATGTTATTGTTTGCTATTATTGTAATATTTTCCTTAAGATAGTTGATATTACGAAATGAGACAAATTTCGTCATGGATTTGATTATATATATTTTTTTAAATTGTGACGGACACAATCTCCATTTATATAGGAAACCAGATATTACCCGGTCTTTAGCCAAGTACCTGGGTATGTCAATTTTCATATTTAGCTAACTTCTACCGATTTATAGCTAATATGAAGAAAATTATTTAAAATTTCGTTGGAAAATACGTTACTTAGTATTTGTAGGGGAGAGTGAATAACAGCATGGAATATATCTAAGTATTACTAGCAGAGACGCCCGGCCTCCCCAGGTCGTAAAATAGGCTCAAATATATTTTAATTTATTCAGATTTAATATATATTATTATAGTGTCAATTCTTTATCGATTATTATATATTATATTGCAACCAATATATTGTAGTGGTTTTCAAAAGTAAAAAAAAAAATAATTACTTGAGTGCCATCAGCTAGAATCGAATCCGAAACAAAAACTTGAATTCTTGGTAAAATTATGTATTTATTACAAGCAAACAAGCAAGGGCGTCCGGATGGTCCACAGAGTTTTATAATTATACAGATTTCACTTCGAACCAATACCGAATAATACCTTATCTGTACTTTTTTTCGGATTTTGAAACAATTTCACTTCGTTTTAAAAATTATTCATATATAACCTGTGTTTTATTTTTGTGTTATCTTGCGTTAATTCATTATATTTAAACTCATTCATTCAATTTAGAACATTCTTTAGATTTACGTGATTTTCGAACCCTGAAATTGACATCATAAAAAAAACTACTGCATTAGTCACGTGTACTCTACCTATCCCTTTTCTTTCAAGCAATCACATTTTCATATTTATGTACAAATAGACAAACTCTCCAAACTCCATAAAATTATTAATACAATTTTTATTCCGTCGTTAATGGATCAGTGGGGATCAGAAATAGCATTGTTATGATGACTGAACCTATTCATTCATGACCTGAAATTTTAACCAGACGGCGTGAGCCTATAAGAAAGAAATGCCTTTCATGGACGTGCGCCAGAAACAGAGATGCGTCATTGAATTTCTGGCAAAATGGCATTGATAATTGCTGTGGTAATGAAGAAAAATAAATTCCGGGTCACAAAATGTCACGTGTTGTAATGGTGCCACTCCCGCTTTTGTAGCTTGTTACAAAATAGGAGGCTTTACTTTTGGAACGATCCTCGTAATATATAAATACATATGTAAAACTCCACCATAAACAAACAGAATTACAGTTCAGTGATTAATATAGGAAAACTATAGCTCTTAAAAAGGAGTACTCTGGATCATGATGAAAATAGGAATGTCCTTATTTCGGGAACCTTTCTTCCAACTGAGCGAATATAAAAAAGGTGAAGTGTTGTATTATAAGAACTATACGTTTTTGTTTCCTCGTAAGGCCAAAGAAGTTCCTTGGTAAAAAAAAAAAAAAAAAAAATCGGGATTATTTTTGTTATTATAGCTATAAATCTCACCTGTTTAAATGTATGTATGTATGTATGTATGTATGTATGTCTCGAAAAACTTTTGAGAGAGGCAACGGATTTTCACGATATCAATATCGTTTTGAAGCTCGACGCTTCGGACGACAAATATCGAAAAACTTGCCAAAAACATTGCTTTATTCACCCTCAAATGAATACTTATCTACAGGAAGGCGTCGCTTTTTTCGCAGATATTTTCGAAAGTTATCGCCTCTTTTCGGTTGTCTAGCCTTAATTTAAACCTATATCATTCAAGGTTTTACGATGGGGACAACAGATAATGCATTACATTTTTTTCACGTTCTTTTCCTCCTTCGCGGTATGGGTTCGAGCCTGCCTGCCTACTAAGACTTTTTTTTTTTGAGCTCGCAATTTTCCTTTTTTGTTTTTGCTCAACCAACAACCTTACACCCACCTTCACTTTCTTTTCCGCCTATGCGTCACGGGTTCGAGCCTACCTGCCTACTACAACATTTTTTTGGCTCAACTCACTCCTCCAACGCCGAGCACCCAGGCAAGTCATAGTTTTTTAATGTAAACACGCAAAAGTATAGAAAGTTCAAGGAGTGAAACAACCACACAACTTGGAGTAGATAGAAATATTTTGAATATAAAAAACGTTCAACTAACGTCATCTGCAGAAAAGGTCGATTCTTATGAATGTGATATCTCTTTTTGTACCTACCCACAGAGGAAGATAAAAAGATCGTTTTTTCTAACATGGATAAAAATTCAGCTCATCAAAAAAGTGATTAGAACTTTGGATTAGGACACAATTTAAAAAAAAATGGATCAATCTATAACAAGTTTTCCTTCATTGCATGACGACAGAAAATATGAAGATTTGCATAAAAACAGATCCTACACTTTGCACCTAACAAACCAGATTTCTGATTAAATTAAAAATAAATATTCTGAAGATTAAAAAACAACAAACAAACAAACAAACAAAAAACGGCGTCTCTAATTTAAAATGCATGCCAAAAAAACAAAACACAAAAAAAAAAACCGCATGTGAGTAGTTCATGATCTGGATGTATGATTGGTCATGACTGAACGATTAAGTCATTTATTCCCGTTCAGAATTAACAGACCGTGAAGCTCCAAGACAGCTGCTCGTCGCGCGACTTGTCAGCAATCACTCTAGTGTGACGTCGAGGGACAAATGCATGCGTTCATCCCATTGTCCAATCAGATTTATTTCCCCCTTGTTAATTTATAGGGAGGACTATTGCCATTATTTATGTTAATATCTTAGACTCAGATAAGTATGATTAAATTGACTCTTAGTTTCCCATCGGAAAAATGCAATAAAAAACAAAACAAACAAACAAAAAAAAAACACATGTGCGTGTGTGTGTGTGTATATATTTGGTGGCTTCCTTTAATCTTGAGAAACTGGATACCCACTGTAAAGGTGCCTGCGCGTGATATTTTTTGTGGTAAGAGTTGCGCAATTTCTAACCAAACCTCACAATAGTCGACATTGTTAAATACCAGTGGTTAGTGGAGGTTCAGGATTGCTGGAAACAACGCCGAGATAAGCTGAGCACGCATACAGCGCTTACAATTCCCAAATTGGCATCCATCTAGTATAGGCACCGCCAAAACTGGGGGGGGGGCAGGTCAGTACTTTTTGACGGACCGTCTTTTTAAAAATCTATCAAAAATCAGGTAATTATCCGATCAATACGAAATTTTCAGCGATTATTAGGAGAAGAATGAACTTTATAACAGTGTACTTATTTTTCATAAACGATATTTATATATATATATATATTTTTTGCTTACAACCCCCCTTGTTTTGAAGTGGGAACAAATATGCTTAAAATAATCATCTGAAACTGAACAAAACATATTGTGTTGTTGTAAGGGACAGAATTATAGATTAAAAAAAAAATTGTTTGCATACCTTATTTTGACGTCTGAATATCAGAACTTCGATTGTATTTAATTATCCCACTTTTGAGTTTTGAAGTGTGAAATTCGGTGAATATGTTAAGTAAAATAATTAATTTAAGTTAAGCAAAACAAAAAAATTTTTTTTTTAAATATTTATACGAAAAAAGCCATTTTAAAATTTTTGATAAATAAATTAACAATTTTTTTTTAGCGAGCCGAATAATGCATGACCATTATTAAACAGGGCATGCTTTGAATAATCGATACAAAAAAAAATTCGATAAATATTGTGCCCTTTGTGTTAAAAATAGCATCATTTTTTTCGATCCCGTTTGAAAACGTTTGCCGCCTTTCGACTACGGTGGACCAAACGCGCTGAAATAATTTTTTTTTTATTCTGCTTTAAATTGCCCCCCCCCATTTTGGGGAGCCTAGCCCCCACACACATACACATTAAAAACCAAACTCATACAAATGGTCACCCATCTGGTACTGGCCAGCCTCAGCTTAATAATACATTGAAATTTTCGTAACTGAAAAATAAGTTTTTTTGGCCTGTTTGGTCTTCCATAGTTTTCTTATCATCAAACGAAAACGTAAACAGAGTCGATCTGAACTCTACGTCGACGCGAAATATCTGGTTACCTATATGAATAAGTGGAATTATTTGAAATTCAGGTACTTATATTATAATATTTTTGCATATTCTCTTATAAAATCATCCTAAATCTTAGTTAGACAATAAATAAATAAATTAATTATTTCAAAACCCCCCTTTTTTTTTAATATTTAAGTACGTTTTTTGTGCAAGACAAAAAATGTCAATTGTTAACTTTTTGGGAAAATTTAACATTTAAAATTGAATTAAAAATAGTAGAAAAAGTTTTACATTATTCTGTTTTCTATATGATAAAATTCAGGGTGTTATCTTTCTGGGAAAAAAAAGTTACTCAGAAATAATGGATTTTAATAAATGTAATTTCGTTTTAAAAAACAACAACAACTTGATTTTGCGGCTATTTTTGACGGTGCCTAATCTAGTACTAGCCAGGCTCAACTTCGTCGGTGATCTGAGGAGAACCGGTGTGTCAACGTAATTATGTCGTAGACATCATAACATATTTACACAGATATACACGCATATAAACATACCCGTGTGGTTTTAATAATTTTTAAACATAAAAAGTAAGTTTTTAATATCAATGTGAGAGCAAGAAAAAAAATCACCTTTGTAGGTATATAGATATTGCTTTTTTTCACACCTTGACTTGAAAATTGTACATGTCGGTCTTATGATGTCACTCAAAAGCCAACGCAAAGACGAGAGAAATCTATAGGCAGCATGTATGCATTTTATTTTTGCTTAAAAAAAAATACGCACATATTTTTAGCGTAATTTTGTTCTTTGCAATGATTCCCAGGTTCCACTTTTTACAATTTTTGTTTCGTTTAAAGATATGAGAATTTACAAAACTTGTTTACATAATCTTAACATAATGTTGTGAAACAGTTTACAAACAAAAAGTACATGCTCCTCTCAATGTCTCAATTTTGACCTCTTAACAGCCCTATTTTCCGAATGATAACCTATTATAAAGTTTCAAAAGGTCTTAATATCCTACATGCCAAATCTCAAGTCTAGATTAAAAAAAATTATTGAGTATATAGGTTGAGAAGTGCCCGTTATATATATATATATATATATATATATATATATATATATATATATTGCGCAACAAACACACACTAACTTTTTGCTCCTAATTTACGCAACAAACACATTCTCACTTTGAGAGATATAGATTTCTTGATCAGTCGGTGGCAAAACCGCACATGTGCACCCTACGATCTTGTTCGTTTACTGCTAATGTTTGTATAGCGTTTGAAAATGTTACACCCGCGCAGGCAGCCTTACAGGAGGTATCCATTGTCTCTCGAGACAGAAAGGAGACGAAGAAATATGTTAGTGTGTTTATCCATGGGCCAGAATAATACAAGTTCATTTAATCCGTCGTCTCTTGGGATGGGTTTATCGAAAGAAAATAGAAAATCCAGCGACAACAAAATCGAGTCTCTTAAGGTTAAATGAATAAATAATGGCTGCAACAGACGACATTGCTCGCTTCCGGTTTAACCAACAATAATAGCGCGATTGGAATGAGGAAAGGGAAAAGTTTTTTGATGCAAATGGACGGGGATAACAAGAAAACGCGTTGCCGAAGGAAAAGAGGATTAATGACATCAACAATAATAACACCTAGACAATGTTTTGGGAATTTCACGGTGAATAAAACGAAAATTGAGCCTCAAGACAATCATGAAAACTTATCAAAGAGACACCGGATCTTTTCGGCAGCCATTGTGAAGATACGCATGAAGGAAATCGGAGGGTACATCGGACGAAACCTTGTGCGAATAACAACCAAGATTAGAACAGCAGTCCGAACAATCCAAATAATACAAACGTACAAGTGTTTATTTAAAATCGGACCTTTATTGTTACCTGTTACCCTGAATAGTAAATCATTTTCCATCTCTCTTGAATACTAGTTTAGTCTTGTAATGTTTAAACTATTATTGTCAGCTCTCAATATGTTACCCGTGGTTGAATATTTTTTTGTAGTATGCATAATGCAAGTATTGAGTTTGCTTACGAATATGCGATTGTGATAATTTTTTATTGTCGTCGCTAACCCGCTCTCAAATGCGGAGATTATGTCTGGGGGAGGGTCTCAGTACGAACGAGCATATGCTATACTACCTATCCCCTAAGTGAGGAGATGGCCTTTGGAAACATGGCCTCATGACAAAAGGAAAGATACTGCATACCTCCTTCCCCGAATTGAGAATAGAGAATTTTTTACATTAATACATTAATAGAAGCTAGTAAGAAACGTGGTGGGAGTCGTAGAACGTAAATCGATCGAAATTGATGTAAAAAGGTTTTGAGCTCTGCAGAACCGGCTCGACTAGATCGCGTTTAGCTACTGAGAATCAAGTCAGTCGATGCGTTCCTTCGGGATTTTCTTTGTGCAAATTTATAATATTACCTCTTTTTTAAGAACATACGGATAAAAAAAAAAATAAATCAAATCGATAAAAATAAAAAAAATAAAACGTAGATTATTTATTATAAAGATCGATGTACAGTTCAGGAGGGCTCGCTGTGAACCAAACTTCCTTTGTGTAGGCCTAGCGATATTTAATCAAAGTTACCCGATAATATTTTTATTCATCTATTTTCACCCGCGCCATGCCATTTCTCCCAATTTTTTCTAAGAATATATATTTTTTTTGCATTGAAGAATCGATGATGTAGTAGGCATCATTAAAAATTGATTTCAAATTAAAATCGATTGTAAAATCATCAGTTTCAATTTTCGCATACTATTCAATAATTCAACTGGCACTCCATCGATATCGTGAACATTTAGTCTCGAGTAGCTTTTATCCTTGATTATCGGTGACTCAGTAATAACATGTTTTACGAAATATCGAAATTTAAATCACATAAAGAAAACACAATGTTTTTCTTTTAACAATAAACTATACATACGTATCTATGTAACTTAGCGCGTATGGCGGCTATATGTAAATACCGAGCCGTATCCGAAATGGCTTAACGGTAAGGAAAAAGAAAAAAATATAAAAAGGAGAGAGAGGATGTTAGAGAAAACGATAACATTAAAGACGTGGGTGACGTAACGGCCGTAATGCGAAGTCACACGTGGCGGGAGAATGATAAAATAAATATCGATATTACAAAAAAAAAAAAAAATTAAAAAAAGGAGTCCAGTTATTACTTGTCCTATGTTCTTGCGATGTGTAACCATATTAAGGAGAACGTGACATCTGTATTATTTTAGCATGAGACACTTCTTATCAAGGCTGAAAATCCTCTCGAGGACTAGGGTTAATGAGTAATTTGTCAAGTGAACGGTGAAACTGATGAGAATTCAATTAGTTTAGGGGAAGGATCAGCAGGCATTTGGACTCGAAAACGGCCAAGCTTCTATCAGCTAGGTATCATCTATGGTGCTCCAGAGCAGTAATCCTTGGGAGAGAGAAGGATGGGGTATTGTGCTCATAGAAATTCCGTTTAGTCCGAAATATACAAAATGGGGGTAAATTATTTAAAGTGGTGGTAGTTAATTTTTTAGTAATTGTTTTACGAGACGGGCGCGTGGGGGTCGAATCAGAGTTTACAGTTCGGTCAAACACCACGAAAGCTCGAAAATGGTAGACTAAACGAAAATTAGCAACGTCTCTTTTTGTGGGAAAACAGACTACAAGGAAGGGAAGAGGACACCTCCCACTAGATTGCCAAGTCTGTTTTCATACTCCCTCAGTGGAGCAAAGAGTTCTCTGAGCGTCTGACCTCCAGATATCGTAACAATGCTCTGTCTTATGGTGTCTCTGGCTCTTATATGAAGATTGTGTCAGAAGTAAGATACTTTCCGCAGCGATAGACTGATTCAATGATTTTAGCAACATTTTTTTTTTACGGAAATCGCCTCAGACAATATATGAAACCACTTGATGCAGTAACAAGAACGAAAGATGGTAATCGCAAAGAGAGGCGGTGCCTATTAGTCTTGAAAAAATACCAAAGTTATAAGTGAAGCCCATGCAGTCAGTAGGAAACGAGTTAGAAAGAAGTAACTGCAATAAGAAACTGCATTAGACCGAGATATGAAAAGTGTATAAATTATGCTAACTTATTGGTATAAGCAATTGAATAAGTGTTTAGAATTATAACCTAGTTTTAAATTAAAATTCAATTTTAATGAAATGAAATTTTCATTCAAATAAATTGATTTTAAAAATTACGTTTCATGTGCATTTTTATACCTACTTATAAAGTTACGTATGCATGTGTGTGTGTATATGTTTTTACAAAATACACTCCTAAACTAATTCACCTATGATTGTACGTTATGGAACACAGCTGTTAGGTTAGGGGTAGCAGAGGTTAGGGGTGATAGTGCGGGATATATTTAATTTAGTTTTATGAAAAATGGATTAAAAGTCCGTGAACGTTCTTAAAAAAAAAAAAATCAGACCCCTTAGATTTATTTATTTTTTTTTAAATTTAACTAATAATGATTAAATATCAATTAATAAATATTTCCTAAATTTTAGTTCCTTGGTGGTATTTTCAAAAGCTTTTCGCGGTCAAAATGTGGACACGCATTTCAATTTGAAAATAAAAATATTTCAGATTTACATTAAATTTGACCGACACCAATAAAGCAGGATTTCAGACAGTTTCATTTTTAAAGACATATTTAGGTTAAGTCTAACTCTTACATATTAGACATTTTTTTAAAAATAAAATAGATTTTGATAAAAATTGGAATAAGCATTCTTGACACAAAGTTTAGTAGCATTATATTTTGCGTTTAATTTTCGTAAGTGATGTAAAATGGTTAAAATTGTGCTGATCGAGAGAATAATAATTTTTGCCTGCCCTAGGTCGAGTATTGTAGTTTTATTATGTAGGAGAGAACAAAGACACACCGAGCTTGTTTCATTTCAATTAATATCTAAGCCGTTCCCACGGTATTGCAGAACACATAAGTAACACTGAGCAATGTACATAATACATCAATAATAAAAGGAGAATAAATGTAGTCACACAAACGCTCACACTCCAATCGGAGTAAAGGACACCTGCTTGAAGCGAATCAATTATTCGTGTGTATCGAAAATAGTTTCGTTTCGATTTACATATATCTTTACACTCAACTGTGTTTTCTATAATGGTGGCTTTTGGTCGAACTCTCCCAAAACACCGTTTCGTATTTAATCAGAAATTCAATGTGTACTAACAGGATTAACTCTTAAACTAATCAATCATGATCTTTTATACTTAACGATACGAGGCGTAAGAGGTCCAAATGTGGGCTATGTTTTGTTTAATCTAGTATAATACAATGGCGATGAAAATGAAATGGAAGCCTTTCGTTAAAATCCAGATTCTTCCGATTCTTTTTTTTTTAATTAACAATATGAATTCCATGTAAGTTAATATTCCTAAAATATCAGTTTCTGTGGTCTTTTAAAATAGTTTATGGCATAAAATGGACACAACTTATCATTTAAAAGTTAAACTATTTCAGATGTGCCTTGAATCAGATGTATGCCTATTACGTATCAACGAATTATTCTATTAAACTTAACCCTTTAATCATAGCCATTTTAGAATCAAAATCATGTAATGCACTTTCATCAAAATTGACATAAGGTTCAGTATCATTAAGTTTAATATTCGCAAAAGGACGGACAAATTATGCAACATTTTTATTCGAAATGTTACCAAGCCTCTGACGAGTCGTCTAGTTGTACTTCCTGATATTTGTTCGCTTTTGTTATATATATATATATATATATATATATACTAGCAGGCCGCCCGGCAGTGCCCAGTCATAAAATACGCTTAAATATAGTATTTTGATTTATGCAGATTTCGTATTTATTATTATATCACATTGGACCCAATATATAGTGATTAGTTAAAAAGTTAAACACAAAGAGGACTCTGCGCCACCATCGAGAATCGAAACCAAAACGTTTAGCTAACGTTGCCAAGTTGTGAGATACGCTTAAATAGGCATGACTACGTATTTATTATTATAAAGGCAATTCTCTATCGATTATTATATTATACCTAATATAAAGGAGTGAGATCAAAACCATCATTCTTTATTTTTTTAAAAATGAATATCCAAATCAGCGCCCATATATCAGACGTTAGTTATTTTTAAATGCATTAAAACATTTTATTTATGCAGCGTCTTAATTTTTAAAAATAAACAGTAATACCTAATTCAATCATTTATGCAGAAAAAACAAGACAACATGCCTATATATATATATATATAACGACAAACTTAAAAACAATTATTGACATGCCATTCACCTTACTATAAAATTGCTAGTTTATTTTTGTGTCTTACTCTATCTCCATCCCATTTGTGTTGATGAGGAAACAATATAAGAATTGTCAATATTAATAGAATTAATATCGTTTCCGAAACGATTGTACACTAAATTTGATTTTGTTTTGTTTCTTCTTTTGAGACCGATTCATAATTTACAATTATTAATCTTTATCCCCTCTCTCTCTCTATATATATATATATATATACATACATAATTTCTATCCGCGCCTAGCTAAATTTTCTAAACTCCCCCCTCTTATTGTTTCTTAAAACTTAAAATTGAAATTTTCCCCCTTCCTTTCCTTACCCCTCTCTTTATCTCCCTCTCTCTCCCTTCCCTCTATGTCTATCCGCGACTAGCTAAATTTCCTAAACTCCCACTAACCCCCACAACCGTCTAATGTTTTTTAAACCTTAAAACTTAACTATTGTCGATCTCCGCCCCCATTTTTTCGGGTTTTTTTTCATTTTTCTTTGTGCTTCTTCTAATATCATTTTTCCAGCCATAACCATTTCTGTAAATCTGACGAAGTTACTTGATCCATGTGTAACTAAACGCATAAAACGGTAATAAAAAATAACACACACACACACACACACATATATATACAGTGATGATCATATTTATTGGCACGGTAAAATAAAAGTTAAATTTTGTCTAATAAATTCTAAAAAAGGGATTAAATTAAAGAAAATAACAAAGTATATTATGTATTTTTAACTGGCCTTTCCGATGCAGCAATCGGATTTTAGAAAAAATAAATAACAAAGGAACAACAAACATAATTGCAAAAAACCCTTGTTCAAAATTATTGGCACGATTTATTTAATAATCAATTGTATAGCCTTTGGCCTTGATTACCTTCCTCAGTCGCTTTTCATAGTTTACAACCAAGTTGTTGCACTCTTCAGTAGTAATTTTAGCCCACTCTTCCTGACAATAATCCTCCAATTGAATAAGATTCTTAGGCTTCCTTTGCATTACCCTCAATTTTAATGTTCTCCATAAATTTTCAATTGGATTAAGGTCTGGGCTTTGTGATAGCCACTCCAAAACATTAATATGATTGTCCCCAAGCCATTTCTTAGTCAGTTTAGCCGAATGCTTTGGGTAATTATCTTGCATGAACCACCAACGACGACCAAGTGAGAGCTCTTTAGCAGAGTCTTTCAGGTTTTCATCCAATATTTTAACATAATCTTCCTTTTTTATGCTACCTGTGACCTTAACAAGTCGCCCTGGTCCAGAGGCAGCAAAGGATCCCCAAAACATCAAACTGCCTCCACCGTGCTTCACTGTGGGTATGGTGTTCTTAGGCAGGAAAGCTTCGCCAGATTTTCTGTAAATATACGACACTTTATTATGGCCAAATAACTCTATTTTCGTTTCGTCAGTCCATAGAACACGTTTCCAGAATGCAACATCTTTATCAATATGACGTTTTGCAAAGGCTAGCCTTGCTTTCAGGTGCATAGGCTTCAATAAGGGAGTCTTTCTCGGACGACATGCTTTTAAACCAGCTCTCTTCAAAACTCTACCAACTGTATGTCGAGATACATTCACTCCAGAGGTGCTCTGTTCATCAACAATCTCCCCAACAGAGATCCTTGGGTTTTGTTTTACTTGTCGAACAATTTTCCGTTCATCTCTTGGGGAAAGAATCCTTTTTCTCCCTCTACCCTCTAAACTCATAACGTGGCCTTGCGATTTGAACTTGTTTATTATGGCTCTAACAGTGGATTTGGGAAGGTTTAGCTTCTTTGAAATCTTATCATAGCCCTCCCCATTGGTATGGCATGCTACAACAAGCTTCCTGACGTCTTCGCTGTGTTCCTTAGTTTTAACCATGGCGATTGAAAATTATAATTTAGTCACTTATAATAGTTTAAATAAATCGCTATCTAAAAATTATCTGAAAAGAATTATTCACTGAATTAGCGTTAAACAAGCATAATATGGCTATAAAAAAGTTCAGAAAGCTCGTAAACCGGAAATTGATTGATATTATACTGATACTAAAAGAAAAACAAAGCCGTGCCAATAATTTTGAACAAGGGTTTTTTGCAATTATGTTTGTTGTTCCTTTGTTATTTATTTTTTCTAAAATCCGATTCTTGCATCGGAAAGGCCAGTTAAAAATACATAATATACTTTCTTTTCTTTAATTTAATCCCTTTTTTAGAATTTATTAGACAAAATTTAACTTTTATTTTACCGTGCCAATAAATATGATCATCACTGTATATATATATATATATGGAATCACCCAATTGTCGAAGACAAGATACAACCTAGCAGGCAATCAAGAAGCACAGTTTTATAATTATATAGATAATAGTTCAGCACTGGGAAACTGCTAGCGCAAATAAGCAAGGAAACTAATATCAAGTTGGAAGAAAAGCTTTCCAGTCGTAGGAATTAGAGATAAAAACATTCGATTAGTTCTGATTATGCTAGCCCTCTAAACTTGTAGGCTAGCCAAACATTTTGCAAAAATATAACAAGATGCTACCCCCCCCCACATATCATCTTCCGTGTCATAAACAGGTCAAAGAGCGGAAGGAGATATCCCTCCAACCCCGAAGCTACGTAATGATTTAATCTATGGGGGTACTCAAGCGAGCTGTCTCATTGCTTGTAAATTAATATTTGACTGATAAATATAGAAGTTTTGAACTTTGCCCACACGCAGCAAACTGTTTACATGAAGAAAAAATAAATAAGACCGATTCTTCTTTGTACTTTGTTGCATATTTTTTTCTTTTTTAAATATTTTTCCCTGTGCGCCTGTCTCGTTTTCTTGCTTCCTTTCCCCTTTCTTCCTTTGTCTCCTCCCCCATTTTCTGTATTCTCCTCTTCCGTTCGTCTTCTTTCTGCCTTTGACATTATCCCGCCTCTTTTAACTAGTTTCATCTTTCTCTAATCTTTATCTTTTGTCTATATGTGTTCGATTTTTCTCTGTCCTTTCTATTTTCTCCTTTTTCCCCTGTTCTTTCTTCTTTTCTTCCTCTCCTCGTTCTATCTCTCCTTCTGTCTATTCGCCTTCATCTATAATCTTTTCTGTTGCTTTGGAAAAGCTGCCAAGGTTAGACAAACGACACATTCCCCTTCAGAGAAATGTTTGCACAGTAAAAGTTGGACGAAAGAAAAACGCGGTAAAGATCGCCATTTGTTTTCTCAGTAAGACGCCATATTTAAACACATTCAGATTGGAAACTAGCATGTGGCCCGGCATTCCCCGGTCATAATATATGCTTAAATATGATATTTTGATTGATGCAGATATCGTATTTTGTTATATTATATTGGACCCAATATATAATAATGATTTAAAAAGTTAAAAAAACAAAAAGGACTCGTGCGCCACCAACGAGAACCGAAACCAAAACGTTTAGCTTACGATTTACTTTTTCCTTTAATGTTAATACCTGAGCTATGAAGACATCTTTGCCCCAACGCAAAAATTTTAACATGAACCAATAGCTATTACGTTCCGAATACGTATTCGTAATGCCGTCCTTCGACCTTCATCTGGCAAATTCCATTTCTTAAATTTTCACTCTTTTGCACCGATTTTACTCGGTAAAACCCAAATATAAAGTTGTTCTTGGGTTCGAATACCCTATAGATTAAGTTTCATGTCTGTGGACCAAAAATCGACAGGAGTTTGGATGACAATTTTTTTTAAACAAATATATATATATATATATATATATATATATATATTTATATATATATGCATACATAAATATATATAGAAAGAGTTTTGTGTTTACTATAACCTTTTTACGCAAATAGTATGCAAGTATAAATCATGTAGAATATCTGTATGAATTACACGTAATAGCTAAGATGATCATCCCATGAGAAAACCGAAATATTTAATAAGGAATTAATTAAAATAAATGCTAAAATAATATGAAAATTAGCTAGATCTTTTGCAAATGAATGCAATCACACGACCCATATATAAGAAATTTGTATTTTCGTTTTTGTTGTTGTTCTTGGCCTTCGACAGATACTGCTAGCAAAGACCAGATGTGGGGGCAACCCCACATACCCGACTTTTAACCAGCTCCCATTTCCCACCTCTCGGGAGCTGGCCCCTTTTTCCCTTCCCCCTCCCTTCACTCCTCACATTAAAAATTGTCCTTGTTCCTAATTTGCTCGGTCGGGGAGCAAATAAATACCATCTGTTCCGACAGATACTGCAAGCAAAGACCATACGGGGAGTTGGTCCCCCATTTCCCCTTCACTCCTCACTTTAAAAATCGACCTTGTGCCTAATTTGCTCAGTGGGGGAGCAAATAAATTCCTCAAAGTGTAGTATCTGCTCCGACAGATACTGCTAGCAAAGACCATATGTGGGGGTAACCCCACATATCAGACCTTGGTCAATGTAGGGGCAACCCTTCATACCAATTGTCACTATCCATCTCCCATTTCCCACCCATCGGGAGCTGGTCCCCTTTCCCCACCTCTATTTCCACATTAGAAAAACGGCCTTGTGCCTTATTTGCTCAGTGGGGAAGCAAATAAATACTTCTTGGCCTTCGGGCCAAGATCAAAGTGTAGTATCTGTTCGGCAGATACTGCAAGCAAAGACCCTATGTGGAGGCGACCCCACAGATAAGACCTTGGTCAATGTAGGGGCAACCCTTCATAACAATTGTCACTATCCAGCTCCCCTACATTAAAAATCGGCCTTGTGCCTAATTTGCTCATTGGGGGGAGCAAATAAATACCTCAAAGTGTAGTATCTGTTCCGGCAGATACTGCAAGCAAACACCATTATAAGACCTTGGCCAATGTAGGGGCAACCCTTCATACCAATTGTTACTATCCAGCTCCCCTACTCCCCGGGGAGTTGGTCCCCATTTCCCCTTCACTCCTCACATTAAAAATCGGCCTTGTGCCTAATTTGCTCGGTAGGGGAGCAAATAAACATCCTGTTGTTATTGGCCTTCGGGCCAGGATCAAAGTGTAGTATCTGTTCCGGCAGATACTGCAAGCAAAGACCATATGTGGGAGCAATCCCACATATAAGACCTTGGTCAATGTAGAGGCAACCCTTCATACCAATTGTCACTATCCAGCTCCCCTACTTCCCGGGGAGCTCGTCCCCATTTCCCCAATCTCTCCACATTAAAAACGGTCTTGTGCCTAATTTGCTCAGTGGGGAAGCAAATAAATCCCGCCAAGATCTAAGTTTAGTATCTGCTGTGTGCGTGATTCTATTGTTACCATTCTTTTACGAGGGTCTACGTGATGGATGCTAATATTCCTAAGTGAATGTGACACTAGAGCTCCAGCCGGATTCGAACCTAGCCTCCTCAAGTCTTCAATCTACGTTGCTCTCCATCTAACTACTGTACTCATCTCAATTTTTAGTTAAATATTTGTCTATGGAAATTTGTAAGAAAGGTGTGTGCTTCTCCAGATATTCTCTAAGAAAGAAAATTACACAAAATGTTTATTAGGTGCTTAACGGTTAGGTTAAAAACCCGCTCGCCAAATTTTATGCAAATTTATCCAGTGCTTTTATTTAAAAAGTAATTAATTCCTGTGCAAATTAAGACAACCATTCTTAACATGATGGGAGTGTGCTGCTCTTTTCTTTGGTTAAATTAAGGTTATAATTTTGTCCTTTGGCGACTGATCTTAATGAAGGCCGAAAATGGTCGCCGAGCAATTTCATCGATAAAGATCATTTATTTTAACAAATAAAGATGTTGGATGAATTTGCGTAATATTTGGTGTACATACTATTTTTACCCTATCAAGTAAGTTTATAATGAATTGTGCTATTTTGTTTATTTTATTTTTACGGGTAGTTTTAAATATTGGGAGAGAAATTGAAGAAACAGATAAAGATTTATAAAAAGAATAGAACACCATTCTCAAAATTTAACAGATTTCTGTATTATATTTCTCTATCTGTCTGCTTGTTAGTCTGTCGGTTCCACTTTTACTCAGAAACTACTGTGCCGATTTGATCGAAAGTTTGTACAAGCTTTGGTTATGATAAATTGGATCAAACTAAGTATTATTGTGCACTAGGGATTAATAGAGATCAGGATAAAAAAATGAGCACAAATTTAACAGTATTCGACCATCAATTCGGCATAAGGTACTCCTCAGTCAAAGAGCTATAGAGTTTCATATATATGTATGTATATATATATATATATATATATGTGTGTGTGTGTGTGTGTGTGTGTATATATTGTTGTTTTACTTTACTTCAGTTGAAGTTCTCAGAAATCAAGGGACCCCACTACCTGGAGCTAACACTTGAACTCTATATGAGATACATAGATATTCGAATGTTCCATTTAAGTTCTTTATCTCTCAAACACTGAGTTTTGAAAGAAATTGAGAACGCATTTTTCTTCTCCCCAATTATACATTTTCATATGTTGTAGTATATCTTTCGTTTTGGTCTTACTGGATTCCAGGACAAGAATTTATCTAGTCTGGTGGAGTATCCAGCTTCGTGCTATTACTTGAGGTAACATCACTTGGAGAAGCTGCACTATTCCTTGTCAAAGCTAATGTGGGTTAGCCATAGCGAAGAGATCTTATTTGGGCGGCGAATACTATGTGATTTTTAATATTTGGTCAGGGTTTACTTCTAGGGAAAGTATCCTCATGCCAGGTTGTTCTGACAAACTCCTGTACAGAGAGACGTTAGACACTCGAGGATAGTGTCCAGTAAGCATTCAAGTTTCTCTCCTATATATACGTGTGTGTGAACAGCCTATAATGTTTTTTTTTTCCGTTTATAACGGAGTAAAAAGCCTAATTCATTTCATAAAAGGATATTTTTATGAAAAAAATACTGCTACAATCAATGAATGTTCAATAAAACTAAAAAATAGAATTCTCTATGATTTTCACTTTTAAAAATTCAATTTTAATGGAAAAATTAGCCTTGGAAATCGTGTTCCACTAGTTAATATTATTAATGGTATCCAATTATCACATATTTTAATGTTATATTATTCTATAAGACAGATTTAAGAGTCAAATGCATACAGCTGCAGACTAAATTCTTCATTTTTAAAATGTTTTGTTCCTAGAAAAAAGTATGAGAAATATATAATAAATAAATGAATAAATAAATGAAAAGACTATTTCCTGATTTCTAGCTGTTCGTCTCCATGAAGAACAATAATGGCTGCCAGTTATTGTCAGCAAAATATCGGAAAGAAAACGAAAAGAAATAAAACGCTTAGGAGCTTTTATCCGAAATAAGTTCAGTCGCATTTCCGGTCTATAGTTCGTTCTTTCTTTCTAAAACGCAAAAGTTCATTCACATTCGAATGAAATATATTTTTTATTTAATTTTTCTTTTCATTTATCTGCAAGTTTTTCTATGAAATAGATGCGCCCGTCAATTTCTATAAGATGATCGATTCGTGCGTCGGTCGGTCGGTCGGTCACAATTAAGGCTGAAAGAAAATATTCATAAAGCGAATCGTTTAAATAGACTTAACGTATTTTAAATGTTTCTACACGTTATTTCATTTGCAACACTCGAGTTTATAGTATCATTTTACTTAATCTATAATTTTTAAATATGAAAAGGTATTTTGATCGAATGTTACGCTTACGTCTGAAATAGGAATTTCGTCATTGAGGCTTGAAGGAAATGCAATTTTCTTTAATTTGTAAGTCTTATGTTTGCAATATTGTTTGCGTCTGTCTGAAAGGCGTAAGTTTGTAATATTATTTGCGCCTGTCTGAAAGGCGTAAGTTTGCAATATTGTTTGCGTCTGTCTGAAAGGCGTAAGTTTCCGATATTTGTAAAGATATGTTTAAAATAACATTTTCGTCGGCCTTGCAAAACTAATCTAAAAATAGATATATCGTCGTCGGTCGATCGGTCGGTCACACCTCATTTTAATATTCAAAACTAAGCACACAGATTGAATAGACGTATCTAGGAATATCCATTTTGCAAGTTTTTTTTTCACTTTTATCCCAGTCAATTTCGATTGTAAAAAAAAAAAAAAAAACCTGTTAGGCGTTTTTATTCGTTTCACTTATTCGTTTTCTTTTTTCATTCGTTTAGTTCAGAAATCGTATTTTATCTATTTTTTCCATGTCTACTGTCGCTGGTAGCATTCGAAATATCAGAAAACCAACAACAGCAAAAAATCCACTTAATAATAATATGCCACATTTTTGTTCAGAGTTTTCGGATTTTAAATAATCGTTATCTTTGGCTAATTCTGTCCTGTATTTTTACATTTAATATGTTTTTCTGAAATGCTATGTACATATTTCACACACACACACCATAAACTATATACATATATAAATACTTCACACACACTGTATATATATATATATATATATATATATATATATATATATAGTCATATGCCTATATCGCTAATTATGCATGTATAAAAGATATCACTAAGTATATAAATATATACATATATATCGCATACTATATATGTATATATATACACACACATTTCACTAACAATATATATATATATATACACACAAACACACATTTCATTAACTATTTTTAATAATTGTGCTGAAAAGCAAAATAGCGTCTATTCGCAGCTGAACATTTTACTAATTGCATTTCATTTCCTCTGATGATGTGAGCCATTGTTGAAAATCCATGGATTAAGGAAATTAAAATAACCCCTTCTATATATTCCTTTTATCAAGCAATAAATTCTTAAATCGAATATATGTCTCTATACGTTGTTTTTTCAGAATTTAAAATTTAAACACGAAACATATATATATATACACATACACACTTTACTATGTAAATATACACATCCTTCACTATATATATATATACACACACACACTTCACTCTCTATGTATACATACACACGTACTTCACTATGCGCGTGGAATTGTTGTGTCAAAGTTGCTCAATCTCCTACCACCTCGAACGCTCTAGATTGTCTAATGTTATAGGCCGAACTCTGGGTTTAATAGTTCTTAATTCCCTTCATCCCCGTGGCAATTGTTTGGTGGGCCCGTGCTAAAGGTTTAGCAGATGGAGGTTCGAATCTCATGGCCGACAGGAATTGTCACCTTCAAGATTGCGTAAGCATGAAACATGAAGTATAAAGAACAATTTTTGTTCAATTCTTGGCCTTCGGGCCAAGATCAAAGTGTAGTATCTGTTCCGGCAGATACTGCACTTAAGATAATTTGTACCAGTCAATGGAGGGGAAACCCTCTATACTGGGAACCGCCTGGGTAATACCTAGGAGGTCCACCCTCCCAGGCCTTGCCACCGGGCTTTCCGGTGGGGCAAGTTTATTGCTTGCTGCCTGAGGCGCCCCGACCGGGGAATGCCGACGGGGTTACTCAGGCAATTTTTAAAATTGCAGGAGTGCCCCTCCTTTAGGGGAGCCTGCGGGGTTCCCACTTTCCGGCCTTGTGCCAAATAATGCTGATGTGGGCAGCATTTAAATAAAAACCCTCTATACTGGGACAATTATTTTGGGTAACCAGAGTGACCCCTTTTAGGGGAGCTGGTTTTTACCTCACATTAAAAACGGCCTTGTGCCTAATTTGCTCAGTGGGGGAGCAAATAAATACCATCTGTTCTTCAGATGCTGCCCATCCATTTATTGTTCTCTTTCGGTGGAGAAATCCTTCACAACTGAGACAATTTTTATTTTTGTACCTTTTCTCCACGTTAAAAAACGAACCTGGTGTCTAACTCTGTCCCGTGGGGAGGCATTGTAAATAGGTACAATTATAGTTCCAGTAACACCCCGGTACACAGTGGCCCTAGGATACGGTTTTTTCATGTTACGATGTGGATTACGATGTTTTCCGGTCCCTGGTTATTTGCACCGCCTTACGGTGTTATTTGTAATGTTATTTGACTATAAACATGTGTATTATATAATGTACTGCGTTTTGTATTTAATTTTTAATGCCGTATCCCGGGGTTCTACTGCATATTTATCTATGAAAACTTATGAATACTAGCGAGACTTGTAGACATTCCATAGCGGACTCTTTCACATGTAATCTATTGATGTTGGCATTCTGAGGATGTTCAGTGTAAATGGAGACGACGCTTTTTTGCTTAAACTGCAAATGTATTTATCTAAGCTAGCAGGGACGCCCAGCGTAGCCCGGTGGTAAAATATGCTTAAATATGATACTTTAATTTATGCAGCTTACGTATATATTATTATAGCCTCTATTTTGTATCGATTATATATTATAAAGTTGTGATTTCAAAATAATTAAAAAAGATATATATCCATGACTTCGGTGCATCACTTTGAATCGAAACCGAAACCGAAACTTATGAAGGAATTATATAACTTGAGTTCCTTCAGCTATAATTGAAACCAAATCTAAACCAAAATTTAAGAATTCTTGGTAAAATTCAATCCATTTTTTTTTCGAAAGTACCATTAAATGTTTATTACAAGAAATGGAATGTCATAACAAACGAGTCACTCGGATGAAAAAAAGATGTAAGCGTGACACACAAAATAACACACGCTATCGTATTAATATATAGATTTATGCGTACCTATACACGTGCTCGTATTATTGTGCCAATGTATGCGCAATTTTGGGCGTGTCTTTGAATATGTTTTTAATTTCTTTGTTCCGCAGATCTTTTATTTTATTAATATTCTTCATAATAATAGTAGTAGTAGTCGTGTTCTTACTATTATTAGTAGTAATGTCTTTTACTGTTGCATTTTCTTACCACTTATACAAATGAATGAAGCAGACAAAGTCATTTTTTCGAAAGTACCATTAGCGTTTAGACGGAAAAGAAAAGAAATAAATTACTATACGAGATTCTTTTCAGTGGCATCATCTCTCCAATTCTTAAGAACTTTTTGAAAAATGGTAAATTGAGTTAGTAGCATTTCTCCAATTATTTCCCGAGAAGTCTTTTATTCCTCGTACTCTGTCACTTTTGATATTAAAGACCAACTGGGATAAGCTTAAGAAAATTGTCCGTCATCTTTATCATCGTGGGAACCGGGGGAAGGGGCCTAAGTTTTTCTTACTACCTAAATAGGATCGCTTTCTTTAGTTTTTGAATAACAATCCTTACAACTATAGGGTATTTTTTAGAGGCGGCGAACTTTAAATTAAAGTAAATCAGAGAAAAATATTTATTATAAAAATATTTATTTTTTTTTTCAAAGAATAATTTTTTTACATTTATAAGTTAAATACAATTTTAGACATGCGCCTCGTACGTATATGCCGTAGTGTGGAAGTTCAATTTTCCAGCTCTACTCATAGAATTAGGCTGTATTTCGGCAATTACGCGTCGAATTTCATCTTTGAAGTGGTCTATTGTGCCTAGTTTATCATCTTACACATGGAACCTTAAATGCCCACTTCCCGAAAAATTCCATTCGTGCAATGAACTAATATGCAGAAAAGATAGTTTCAGTGCTATTTTTGCTTAAGCTCAGATAGGTAGTTGTCAACCATTCCACGCTGCTTTCCACAGTGGTTAATATTCTGCATTTTGTACAGCCTTGCCCCTAATCCGACGCATATCTATATAGAACTCACAAAACAATGTTTTCGGTGTATACGCACACTGCACATAACTGTTGGAGCTGCATCTTTTTTTATAACTCGTTTTCCCATTAGTTGTGAAACTATTAGAAAAAATGCCAGCGCATTCGTATAATATTTAGATAGTAGATAGTTGTCTAACAGTATCTAGGAATACATTTACTGCAGTGTAATACATGCACGTTTATCAGATCAGTAGACATAACCCACACATCACATATTTCGCAGATATTTTCAAACTGACACAGAGACGCCTACAAAGATGCGAGACACCTCACAAACGCATGCTTACAGGTAAATTCTAACTCATGACGTTTCTGAATTTTTGAGATGAGGATTGGTTATTCGTATTATTCGTATTTATCGGACTACTGTTCTCATCTTGTGTGATTTGTTCAACATTTCGGTCGATGTAACCTCCGACCTTCTTCAGGTGTGTCTTATCGAACTAGGGTATGCTTTTGTCGAACTCGAGAATCTGAACGGAATTTCGAGCGAAAAAAAATAGTTGCGAATGAGTTAGGATCTCTATCCATATTCCCATGTTTGACAAGATACACCTGAAGAAGGTCGGAGGTAACATCGACCGAAAGTTATTGAAAATCACACACATGATGAGAACAGTAGTCCGATGAATCCAAATAATACTTTAACTCATTCATCACTGATAAAACTAGCAGATCCGTATACCGGAATGTCATACACGCATTACATTAACGTATGTACTAGGAAGTAAATGTAAAATACAGAGAAATGCATACAGAATGAAATGCGTGCTAATAGATATAGGATTCAGTTGAATAGTTTAGAAAAAAAAGAAAAAAAAAACCCGAGAAACTAAGAGCCTAAGACGGCCATCTTGAAATATATATAATAGAACTTCATGATTAAATTAAGACTGTGTCTAGCGTGGCAATAAACACAGGCAATTGTGTTGACAATTTTAACGAACGAAGACATTTTTTCTTGGGAGATGTTCCAAAGTTAACTTTGTTATTGAAAGTGGTAATATTATTCAGCTTCATCCAGAAACCGGTTGTCTGCCATCTTTGCCGTTTGTTTAGTAGCGTCCACGCATCACTATCCGATGTTTTGTCGGTCGGGCGCGCTTTAATTTGTAAGTTTATTTGTATGGCTGAACAGGCAGATTTAATACACCTCGGTGATCTGTACGAATGTCAAACAGAATCTTTTTTTGTCCAAGGCGGCTAGCTTGCTTTTTTTTTTCTATCAGTCCTAATCGGGTAGAAGTCTCAAGTAATTTGTAATTTTACGAGTGTTCATCAATCGTCAAAATGGAAAAACATTATTCTACACTGGTCGCACTAATATATTTATTGCCCCCAAACCTCTGGCCTTGATGGAGGGGAAACTGAAAGTTATACTATGGTTTCAAAGGATTTGAAAATAACAGCAACGGGAAACTTGATTCCAAATATTTCTCATATGTTATATCTCTCATCGTTTGGAAAGGGGGAACAATTATGAATATCTCCAGTATCAAATAATCCCAATGCACAGAAATTTACTTTATGTATGAAATCTAAAGAGGGGAGATAAAATATATGAGAAATATTGCGAATCAAGTCTCCCCTTGCTGTTTAGATCATTTGAAACGATTGCACTACGTTTTAGTCTCCCCTCCATCAAAGCCAGAGGCTTTGGGGGAATATCAGATATTTTGTAATTCATATACAAAACAAAAAATACAAATGACTATGATTGAAACATTTTATGGCTGTAAAAAATGCCAAAAAATAAGCTCTGATTGATGGATTATCCTCTTAATGTGCGACCCTAAGGGCAAATGTCACATAACCCACTATGCGATAAAGCCTCCATTTGTTAAATTCTGATCAATAGTCGCAGAGATTTGGAACTACAAAATTTCCAAAAACGGTATATACTATATATATATATATACACATACACCTTTTTGGCAATTTTGTAGTTCCAAATATATATATATATATATATATATATATATATATATATATATATATATATATATATTGGTAGCCAAATTGAACATTGGAATGGTCATGTCTTTGGTTTTATGGGACGAAACTAAATGAAAATTTGCAGGGTTTTGGAGATTATAATACTATTTTATGGTTAAAATTTTATGACAATTGGTAAACACGAACCTATATCTTAAATTTGAAACCAATAAAATATGACCACATTTGTATATCGAGTGTCCTTGCAGGTCAGCTTCAGTTTTGATGCTTTCGTTGTCTCCTTTGTGGTTTTCCAGGCCACTATATATATATATATATATATATATATATATATATATACACACACAGAGATAGAGAGAGATACGTGCATACACACATGTACATATATATACATATATATATATTGATAGAGATAAATATATGATAAGAATAATGTGTGTGTATGTATGTATGTATATATGTGTGTGTGTGTGCAGATATGATAGAACGAAAGCAAGCTAGCCGCCTTGGACAATAAAGATCCCGTTTGACATTCCGTACAGATTCTCGAATTCTACAAGAAGCATACGAAGAAGGTCGAAATTTATATCGGCTGAAACATTGAGAACATATTATCCAAAATGCACAATTCGTGAAATGCAAACAATCAATACTCAGCATATATATATATATATATATATATATATATATATATATATATAAAATCTAAATTTACTGTATTATTTTTGTAGGTCGGTCCAGCATAAGTTTGGAATAGAATTTATATATGCGTCCGTGAGTTTATAGACGTTGTTCGTTGATCTGTCACACTTCAATTCGTTATAAAATTTACATGGCTAAATGCATACATTAAACCGACGCATCTTAAGAACTGAAGTTTCTTTTTTCTTTTCAAAATATAATTCCCACCCGTACTTACCCCACTTACTAATAATGGAATGTTGTTGCTGCGATTTTCATTCCAATCTTATTCTTATTGCATATTCATACGTTTGCTCGCGTATCGTGTTATTTGGCAAAATGGAATTCCCCCTGCCATTCGGAACCCCGATTCGTGTAAGGATGTAGGGAGGGGAGTAAGAAATCGATTGGATTGAATTTTTGTTAGAAAATTTTATTCATTACATTGAATAAAAATAATATTTGAGATAAAAAATGACAGGAAGTTATGAATAAAAAAACATATGTAAGGACAAAAATAAAGAAAAAAAAAACTATGGAATTGTTGAATAACATTATAAGGTGCAGGCGATATTTGTTCGCAATGTCTAACTGCTAATTTTATGCATGTTTTTTTTTAAACTTTCGCTGTTAGCTTTGTCTCAATGAAAAAAAAATGACAAGATTTTTCATAATTTCTTTTTTTTTTACTTTTAGAATAATTGATTTTGAACAATTTTGACTCCTCATATCTTGTGGAAGATAAACTGAGTTAGTTCTCCTTAGATTCTGCGCCGGAAGGATAAATAAGGAGATTCCAGACTTCGCCAGCGTAAACAGGAAGATGTTAAGAAAAAAAAAAACGGTGAAAGAGCAATTGAAAAATTCAGCATTATGAGTGAAACACATAATCGACGATCTGACGCCCTTGCTAAAGGTGACGCAACACTATCTCATCCCTTGTTACCTTCTTTTTTTAATCATTCTTCGCAGATTTACACCGGCGGTGATTAAATATTTTTGTCTCCCATTTATAAAGTGATTCCCGATCTATTTGACTGCTGCAGAACGTTTTATTTCGATCTATGGTTCTGTATATTTGTGGACATGCTGAGTGTTGGCTTAATTATATAATATGCAACCAAAGCACAGATTCCGCTTTTGTATTTGCAATGGAGTATTATTTTTCATACTGACACAAGATATATATATATATATATATATATATATATATATATATATATATATATATATATATATATATATATATATATATATAAAGGTTCAAAATAGCGGACGATGTTTCTATTTGCTACGTGTGTCGAAGGGAGAGGGAAATTGATGTTTTACAGTAAAAAGATATCCATAATATTTTTCTGTCTGTGAATCTGCAAACTCATCCGCCTATAAAATTCGAACTTTATTAATACGTATGTTCTTAACTGTATTATTTTACGACCATAGTGTATCGCCGAGTTCAGAGAGTGTGACGTTATCTATTTGGCCAAAGATTGCCATTCTGAACATGACGTTAAATGGGGCGGATGGGGGGAGATAGAGAAAGAAACAGAGCGAGTGAAAAAGAGGCAGAGAGATTGAGAGACGGAGAGATGAAAAAAAAGTAAGAGAAAGAGGGAAAAAAGAAAGAGAGAGAGAGAAATAAAGAAGGAGAGAGAGTATCTGTTTGAAGGCAGGTCAAAATAAGATCACCGAAAATCCTGCTATCCCATCGAAAATAAGAGACGATTCAACGTTTCATGACTAAGAGGTAGAGATCCCTTTGAAGCGCTGACTTAGGATGAAGAATTACTTCATCTAAAAAGTCAAATTGCTTTTACAGCGAAGATGTATTTACACCTGACTTATCATACACACACCCACTATTTCCAAAGTTATATCATTCTATAATAATTTATACCAACATTTCCCTTGCATCGTCATTAAGCAGATCCTTTGGTCTAGCTATATATGTTTTTTTTTTTCATTTTGGAATTCGTCAGTGCTTGTATTACGATTTCGGAATAGTAACTATCCGCAATTGATTTTCATTTTATCTGTTATAGAAAAGTTGAAACTTTTACAACCTATTTTATCCATAACTATTAAAAACTTTATGAAGTGATAGTGACTCTTGATTCTGCTTTCTTTCTCTTTGCTGTTTCTATGTTTACAGTTTTGGTTAGGAGTTGAATTTCTGAGGACAAACTTTTGGGAGTTACCTGTAATTTTTTTACTTATATTTTGAAACAATTGTAAACAAGGGAATCAGACAGAAAGACAAAAGAAAAGTTAAGGTAATAGAGGAAAGAATGAGATGAGAAATATAAGGAAATAAAAAGAAAATCGAAATAAAAACCGGAGTATTTGTCCGGTTTTTATTTCGTAACGATAAAAATAGAAGAAAAGAGAGATGGGAAAGAGAGAAAATGGAAAAGAAACAGGAAACTAAAGAAAAAGAAAAAATAAAGGGGTAAAGAAAGAATGGATAGAACAATAAAAGCCGGTAAGAAATAAGGGGGAAAAGGGGAAGGAAAGAAGGAGGGGGAAAAAGGGGGGAGGGGAAGAAAGCGTAAAAAGTGGAAAGAAAAAACGGGGATAGAAAAAAAACAACGGGGAAAGGAAAAAAACAGGGGGAAAAAAACGGGGAAAGAAAAAACAACGGGGAAAGAAAAAACAACGGGGAAAGAAAAAAACAACGGGGAAAGAAAAAAACAACGGGGAAAGAAAAAAACAACGGGGAAAGAAAAAAACAACGGGGAAAGAAAAAAAAACAACGGGGAAAGAAAAAAACAACGGGGAAAGAAAAAAACAACGGGGAAAGAAAAAAACAACGGGGAAAGAAAAAAACAACGGGGAAAGAAAAAAACAACGGGGAAAGAAAAAAAAAACAGGGAAAGATAAAACAGGGAAAGAAAAAAACGGAGAAAGAAAAAAAGGGGGGAAAGAAAAAAACAATGGGGAAAGAAAAAACAACGGGGAAAGAAAAAAAACAACGGGGAAAGAAAAAAAACAACGGGGAAAGAAAAAAAACAACGGGGAAAGAAAAAAAACAACGGGGAAAGAAAAAAAAACAACGGGGAAAGAAAAAAACAACGGGGAAAGAAAAAAACAACGGGGAAAGAAAAAAAACAACGGGGAAAGAAAAAAAACAACGGGGAAAGAAAAAAAACAACGGGGAAAGAAAAAAAACAACGGGGAAAGAAAAAAAACAACGGGGAAAGAAAAAAAAACAACGGGGAAAGAAAAAAACAACGGGGAAAGAAAAAAAAACGGGGAAAGAAAAAAAAACGAAGAAAGAAAAAAACGGGGAAAGAAGAAAACGGGGAAAGAAGAAAACGGGGAAAGAAGAAAACGGGGAAAGAAAAAATAAGAAAAGCAAAAAAGTGGAAAGTAAAAAACGGGGAAAAGAAAAACGAACGAGAAAAAAGAAAAGGGAAAGGAAGAAAAGGGAAAGAAATATGGGATACAGGTATAAGAACGATAGAGCAAACGAGGGAAAAGGAAGAACAAACTATTCACATCAATGTATTATTCTTTCCTCACCCGGAAACGTTTATTATTCCTCACTATCCAGAAGAAGGATGCTGACATTTCTACCCATCGACCTTCACAATTTGCGCCTAAACAAGAACATGGCGCACATAAAGATTGGCAGAGCAGAGAGAATGAAAGATAGAGAATGAGATATATGAGAGAGATAATAGATCTTCACGCCATTAAGTCACTACCTTCCCTCTGATATTGGTTGGCAGCAATCCTTGGACATAAACCGAACAGTCAATTCTAAGCCAGGTATGGCCTTTGGTCAAGAGTAAGGAGGTGCACGAGGGGAGTTTTTGTGGACTGTCCGACTCTTTGAACACCTGATAGCTTACCCAAATTTATTACAACGACGTGAGAGAACACACATAACTCCGCGCAGGTTGTGAAAGTGCCCGCAGCTAAGCGAGATATTCTCGTCCGTCTCAGTGGAAGACGGAGCGGATCGAGTACAATATGATATTCATAAGAGCTCTAACCAGCCCACATATCTATAAATTCGTCACGTCTCTCTCTCTCTCTCACACACACACAATATATATATATATATATATATATATATATATATAATAGTTACTCTTAATATCTACAGACACATGTGGCTCATGCTTACGCAATTACCAGTGTAGGGGATGACACTTTCTACCGGTCGAGAGATTCGGACCCAGCCACGAAGCCATCTTTGACTCCATTTCCTAAGCCTGTACACCCGGGCTACCAAACAATTGCTATATATATATATATATATATATATATATATATATATATATATATATATATATATATAGGTTTTGAGAAAAATAGAAAAACCGAATGAAATTATTAAAATAATCAACGTTTCGTCCTTATTTCAGAGGACATCTTCAGGATATAGAAGTAAAAATGCAAGAAAAGAAAAAGTCATAGATCACACGAAAAATAGAACAGTTTTTGAATCCTACCCATGTCGGGAAAGACAAACATATGTGTGCGTATGGGAAGGTTGGGTTGTTCGATGTCTATATATACACTTTTAAAAATGCGTTAAAATAAATATGTACATTATTTTTTTTTTCTCTCCTGTAAACTTATTCATTTTGTTGAAATATTTAAGGAAAAACGGTTAGCCAGGATCTGTTTTGATATTTTGTTCTTTGATTATTATTTTCCCTATGCTAGGGGTTAAATGGTAGAAGCCTTTTCTTTGCGTAATAGTATTAGTATTTAATATTAGTGCTGATTCTAAAAGTCTTCTTTTAGCTCTATCTATCCCGTATTTAATAATTTTCGCTTGATCTAAATTAAATGAGTGATCGTGTTCTGCACAATGGCAAAAGAGTGCATTGAAGGCGTTACCATTCCTTATATCTCTTCTGTGTTCGTTAAGTCTTAATTTCAATTTTCGCTGTGTTTCACCTATGTACGCTTGTTGACAGTTGTTACATGGGATGGAATATATACCGGCATCGGATGTGAGGGTTTTGGGAGAGTGCTTGGTAGTTTTTAATGTCTGTTTTATTGTTGAGGAAGTTGTTTGTATCAAGTGAAAACCAAGTCTATTAAGAGTGTCGTAGATTTTTGTATTTTTGGTGTGGGTGGGAATGAAAACAACTTGCTGCATATCGCTATTATTATATAAAAGTAATTTTGTGTGTGCGAGTTTCTTCCCCATAGGTTCAGAAACGATTGAACCTATATTTTTGCAAATTTCACCCAAAGGTCATTTATATGTCTGGCAGTGTTCGTAGATATATTATGTCCTATATTCGTCCGATAATCGACAAATAGTTCCTTTTTATAGATAAAAATAATTTTTATGGCGTAATATTTTACTTACGTTATATTGACCAAGAGAGATAATTCTCAGCAAATGAGGGGAGATTCAATTCTCAGCAAATCATTTCTTCTTAATAACCACCCCCCAGATCTACTGCCGTCTGCAGATATAGCTCTATGGTAAAGTATTCGAATTAGATTGAATGGTCCCCTGTTTAAGCCCGGATATACCTCACCATTTTATTTCATTTTTTTTTTAAATTATTAATGAGTTCAATCTACGATAAAAAAGAGATCCATTTAAAATCACCGCAAATCATTTCTTCGTTTGCATATTTTAAAACTAAACTTTAATCAGAAGTGACTTTTTCGAGGCATTCATCGTCAAGCCGAAATATATACACGATATTGTAAGAATCACAGCCAATTTGATGAACGACATTGTCATTATTATTTGTTTAAATTACAACAAAATTTTGCGAATTAATTCACTGGGTAAATTATTCTTCATAATAAATAATATTCAATAGAGGATTCTGCATAAGCGTATTGTTTGACCGGCCAATGCCAAGTGGCGAGCTAATTATATATATATATATATTATACATATATATATATATATATATATATATATATATATATATGAGAGAGATAGATAGAGAGAGAGCATCAATAAAATAAGAAAACGACAATATAAAATATATATACTAATGCATATAGGTTAATTCCGATACATCAATTATAGATGTAGACTACGTAAAACTACTATAGTATTTCGAAGCATAATGCATCTCATCAGAAGAATAGAGAAGATGCTAGGTAACGTAATAGGGATGCGTCGTCTAGCGATTGTGCAATGAGAGATAAAAAAAACAAAAAACATCGGAACTGTTTAAGCAAAGAATGGGGGACCTAAAGCGATTTCTGTGATATAGGAGGAATATAGCACTTTTTTTTATATAATAAATGTAAGTGTATACCACGTATGCGATATTGGGGTTTTAATATATGTGTGCAAATGCGCATCTAAATTCCAAGGAAAAATATAGGGTAAGTAATTTGTTGAGCTTTGCATTATCCCGACAAGTCTCCTCTTACAGAATCGATCGTTTGGAAAAACTGAATTCCAGCAGTATGCTTTGTTATAAAAAAAAAAATCAAAATAAGAGCTTAACATTTATATATTTTTTTTTCAGAAGGTAGAGTAAGCCACCGGTACCACCGGTTTCAAGCCTGATAATAGGGAACTGTGCTGTGTCCCTATATCAAGCTCGAGTATCGGTGTCGGAAAAAAAATTGTGCCTATTTTTCGATGCCAAAAACGATTGCTTTCATTATCTTTTTAATTTTGATTAAAACAAATCTTCCACTACTTATAGTAATAATAAAATAAATATTTATTCATTTTGAGTTAGCAGTAAAGCTAAAATCTATATATCACCCCTCCCCCACAAGTGTATTTTAACGTTTGAGAAAATATCTGCACATTTAACATGTGTTTTCAATGTAATCGGGAAACCTAACAAATTTAAAGTTACATCTTTAGAGATTTATAAAAAATCAGAATCGGAAAATTTAGTACGGAATCGGGAAAATATTGGAATCGTCCCATCACTAATATATATGTGTAATTTAACATTCTTATGATTTCTTCTATACCACTGAATTCAGAAGGAATAGACAACTATCCATTATGGCGATCTGTTGCCCAGAAAAAAGAAAAACAAAGAAAAACATCGTATAAGAGTGTGGAGAGGGTAGCTAGAGCTGGGATGAGGGCGTGCATGTTTGTGAAAGACGCTTGCACGCGCCCGTTCACTCCATTAAACCACATTCGCTACTTGACCACCAGACTCTACGACCACACACCCGTCTACCTACTGCGACGGTACTGCGGCTATCCCACCTTCTTCTGCAACCCATCGTGTTCGAGATGCGGCCTCATCCAATCCGCCTCAACGCCACCTACGCTAGGTGCACTGTCCGTCAACCTGGACAAGCTTTGATAATGCAATACAAAACTACAGACCTCGAAATGTAAACCTGAGAAGTTGCATGCGTGCGTGCGTGTGGGGAGGGTCAGGGTAGATTCTTGATCAATACCAGGTAGCAGGTTATCGCGATATGAAAGTCCACGTTGGTTTTTCTCCCTTCAATTCCCACCTTCCCTAACTCTCCAGCTGGGCTTCTCGCAGTGCAGCCAACTTAGACTCCACACCTTCAGGCCTGCAGCGTCCAACGAACCTCACATCATCCACGTCCATCTCTCGAATCGACACGACTCTTAGTTTTAGTTTTTGTGTGTATCGATCTCTTATGATTTTTTTTCCTTTTCATCCATCGTAAGTTATTTCTGTCTTCATCTTTCGCATTATCCCTCATCTTTTTTATTTTTCCTTCTTAGTCTTCCTCTTTCCTGTTCATTCGTTCTATCTGAATATTTCTTCTGTCTTGATTTTGTTCTTTTTCTCCATTGCTTAATTTATTTTCTTCTTGTCTTCCAATGGTGTACTCTCATTCGACACTTACATGACTGTGTTCTCCCCCCCCACACACACACAGAATTTCTTTCCTACCAATAGTGTGTTGTGCATTTCTACTAGGTGACACCTCCTTTGTTTTCTTATTATTCAAAGTTAACGTTGATTTCCCAGGAGTTTTTGCAGCATTCGAATCAGTAGGAAATCATGCGACACCAAGTCTTTCTCGGTACATATGCACTACTTTCACAGGTAACCAATACTAATCTGCAGAAGTGTTGGATAAAAAGAAAAGTTAAAGGGTAATAAAAAAGGATAAGGGAAAAAGTTAAAATGAAAATAGATATGGGAACAAGAATGAAAAAAGAGAAAGGGATGAATTGAAAAAGAGAAAGGGATGAAGTGAAAAAGAGAAAGGGATGAAGTGAAAAAGAGAAAGGGATGAAGTGAAAAAGAGAAAGGGATGAAGTGAAAAAGAGAAAGGGATGAAGTGAAAAAGAGAAAGGGATGAAGTGAAAAAGAGAAAGGGATGAAGTGAAAAAGAGAAAGGGATGAAGTGAAAAAGAGAAAGGGATGAATTGAAAAAGAGAAAGGGATGAAGTGAAAAAGAGAAAGGGATGAAGTGAAAATTTAAAAGGGATGAAGTGAAAAAGAGAAAGGGATGAAGTGAAAAAGAGAAAGGGATGAAGTGAAAATTTAAAAGGGATGAAGTGAAAATTTAAAAGGGATGAAGTGAAAATTTAAAAGGGATGAAGTGAAAAAGAGAAAGGGATGAATTGAAAAAGAGAAAGGGATGAAGTGAAAAAGAGAAAGGGATGAAGTGAAAATTTAAAAGGGATGAAGTGAAAAAGAGAAAGGGATGAAGTGAAAAAGAGAAAGGGATGAAGTGAAAAAGAGAAAGGGATGAAGTGAAAAAGAGAAAGGGATGAAGTGAAAAAGAGAAAGGGATGAAGTGAAAATTAGAAAGGGATGAAGTGAAAAAGAGAAAGGGATGAAGTGAAAAAGAGAAAGGGATGAATTGAAAAAGAGAAAGGGATGAATTGAAAAAGAGAAAGGGATGAATTGAAAAAGAGAAAGGGATGAATTGAAAAAGAGAAAGGGATGAAGTGAAAATTAAAAAGGGATGAAGTGAAAATAAGAAAGGGATGAAGTGAAAAAGAGAAAGGGATGAAGTGAAAAAGAGAAAGGGATGAAGTGAAAAAGAGAAAGGGATGAATTGAAAAAGAGAAAGGGATGAATTGAAAAAGAGAAAGGGATGAAGTGAAAATTAGAAAGGAATGAATTGAAAAAGAGAAAGGGATGAATTGAAAAAGAGAAAGGGATGAATTGAAAAAGAGAAAGGGATGAATTGAAAAAGAGAAAGGGATGAATTGAAAAAGAGAAAGGGATGAATTGAAAAAGAGAAAGGGATGAATTGAAAAAGAGAAAGGGATGAATTGAAAAAGAGAAAGGGATGAATTGAAAAAGAGAAAGGGATGAATTGAAAAAGAGAAAGGGATGAAGTGAAAATTAGAAAGGGATGAAGTGAAAATTAGAAAGGGATGAAGTGAAAAAGAGAAAGGGATGAATTGAAAAAGAGAAAGGGATGAATTGAAAAAGAGAAAGGGATGAAGTGAAAAAGAGAAAGGGATGAATTGAAAAAGAGAAAGGGATGAATTGAAAAAGAGAAAGGGATGAATTGAAAAAGAGAAAGGGATTAAGTGAAAATTAGAAAGGGATGAAGTGAAAAAGATAAAGGGATGAATTGAAAAAGGGAGAGGGATGAAGTGAAAATTAGAAAGGGATGAATCGAAAAAGAGAAAGGGATGAAGTGAAAAAGAGAAAGGGATGAAGTGAAAAAGAGAAAGGGATGAAGTGAAAAAGAGAAAGGGATGAAGTGAAAATTAGAAAGGGATGAAGTGAAAAAGAGAAAGGGATGAAGTGAAAATTAGAAAGGGATGAAGTGAAAAAGAGAAAGGGATGAAGTGAAAAAGAGAAAGGGATGAAGTGAAAAAGAGAAAGGGATGAAGTGAAAAAGAGAAAGGGATGAAGTGAAAAAGAGAAAGGGATGAAGTGAAAAAGAGAAAGGGATGAAGTGAAAAAGAGAAAGGGATGAAGTGAAAAAGAGAAAGGATGAAGTGAAAAAGAGAAAGGGATGAAGTGAAAAAGAGAAAGGGATGAAGTGAAAAAGAGAAAGGGATGAATTGAAAAAGAGAAAGGAATGAAGTGAAAATTAGAAAGGGATGAAGTGAAAAAGAGAAAGGGATGAATTGAAAGAGAAAGGGATGAATTGAAAAAGAGAAAGGGATGAATTGAAAGGGATGAAGTGAAAATTAGAAAGGGATGAATCGAAAAAGAGAAAGGGATGAATTGAAAAAGAGAAAGGGATGAAGTGAAAAAGAGAAAGGGATGAATGAAAAAGAGAAGATGAAGTGAAAAAAGAGAAAGGGATGAAGTGAAATTTAAAGGGATGAAGTGAAAAAGAGAATGGATGAAGTGAAAAAGAGAAAGGGATGAAGTGAAATTTAAAAGGGATGAAGTGAAAATTTAAAAGGGATGAAGTGAAAAAGAGAAAGGGATGAATTGAAAAAGAGAAAGGGATGAAGTGAAAAAGAGAAAGGGATGAAGTGAAAATTTAAAAGGGATGAAGTGAAAAAGAGAAAGGGATGAAGTGAAAAAGAGAAAGGGATGAAGTGAAAAAGAGAAAGGGATGAAGTGAAAAGAGAAAGGGATGAAGTGAAAATTAGAAAGGGATGAAGTGAAAAAGAGAAAGGATGAAGTGAAAAAGAGAAAGGGATGAAGTGAAAAAGAGAAAGGGATGAATTGAAAAAGAGAAAGGGATGAATTGAAAAAGAGAAAGGGATGAATTGAAAAAGAGAAAGGGATGAATTGAAAAAGAGAAAGGGATGAAGTGAAAAATTAAAAAGGGATGAAGTGAAAATAAGAAAGGGATGAAGTGAAAAGAGAAAGGGATGAAGTGAAAAGAGAAAGGGATGAAGTGAAAAAGAGAAAGAGATGAATTGAAAAAGAGAAAGGATGAATTGAAAAAGAGAAAGGGATGAATTGAAAAAGAGAAAGGGATGAAGTGAAAATTAGAAAGGAATGAATTGAAAAAGAGAAAGGGATGAATTGAAAAAGAGAAAGGGATGAATTGAAAAAGAGAAAGGGATGAATTGAAAAAGAGAAAGGGATGAATTGAAAAAGAGAAAGGGATGAATTGAAAAAGAGAAAGGGATGAATTGAAAAAGAGAAAGGGATGAATTGAAAAAGAGAAAGGGATGAATTGAAAAAGAGAAAGGGATGAAGTGAAAATTAGAAAGGGATGAAGTGAAAATTAGAAAGGGATGAAGTGAAAAAGAGAAAGGGATGAATTGAAAAAGAGAAAGGGATGAATTGAAAAAGAGAAAGGGATGAAGTGAAAAGAGAAAGGGATGAATTGAAAAAGAGAAAGGGATGAATTGAAAAGAGAAAGGGATGAATTGAAAAAGAGAAAGGGATTAAGTGAAAATTAGAAAGGGATGAAGTGAAAAGATAAAGGGATGAATTGAAAAAGGGAGAGGGATGAAGTGAAAATTAGAAAGGGATGAATCGAAAAAGAGAAAGGGATGAAGTGAAAAAGAGAAAGGGATGAAGTGAAAAAGAGAAAGGGATGAAAGTGAAAAAGAGAAAGGGATGAAGTGAAAATTAGAAAGGGATGAAGTGAAAAAGAGAAAGGGATGAAGTGAAAAAGAGAAAGGGATGAAGTGAAAAAGAGAAAGGGATGAAGTGAAAAAGAGAAGGGATGAAGTGAAAAAGAGAAAGGGATGAAGTGAAAAAGAGAAAGGGATGAAGTGAAAAAGAGAAAGGGATGAAGTGAAAAAGAGAAAGGATGAAGTGAAAAAGAGAAAGGGATGAATTGAAAAAGAGAAAGGAATGAAGTGAAAATTAGAAAGGGATGAAGTGAAAAAGAGAAAGGGATGAATTGAAAAAGAGAAAGGGATGAATTGAAAAAGAGAAAGGGATGAATTGAAAAAGAGAAAGGGATGAAGTGAAAATTAGAAAGGGATGAATCGAAAAAGAGAAAGGGATGAATTTGAAAAGAGAAAGGGATGAAGTGAAAAAGAGAAAGGGATGAATGAAAAAGAGAAAGGGATGAAGTGAAAATTAAAAAGGGATGAATTGAAAAAGAGAAAGGGATGAAGTGAAAAAGAGAAAGGGATGAAGTGAAAAAGAGAAAGGGATGAAGTGAAAAAGAGAAAGGGATGAAGTGAAAAAGAGAAAGGGATCAAGTGAAAAAGAGAAAGGGATCAAGTGAAAATTAGAAAGGGATGAAGTGAAAATTAGAAAGGGATGAAGTGAAAATTAGAAAGGGATGAAGAGAAAAGGATGTAGAACAATGAGAAGGGATGAAGAACAATGAGAAAGGGATGAGAAAAAGGCTGAATGAAAAAGGACAAAGGAATTTAAAAGGAATAAAAACAGTGAAATGAAAATAAGAAACAGGAAGAGGAAAGAAAAAGGGAAGATGAAAGAAAAAAACGGAAAAGAGAAGAAAAAAGTGAAACGAAGATAAAAAATAGGAACGAAAAGAAAAAGAGTAAAGGAAAGAAAAAAGAAATGCGCTAAGAGGGACAAAGAAAAAATGACGATGGAAAAAAAAGGCGAAATAAGGAAAGGAAAGGGGAAAATACGAATGAAACAAAAGACTAAATAGAAAGGGGAATCAAAAGGGTAAAAGAAAAAAAAGGATCAAATCAAAGAAAATAAGCAGATAATAAAAACACATCGCATACACACTGAGGATTATTAGAACTGGCGCGTGATCTAAAAAAAAAATGTAGAAAGCAGAAAGAAAAGATAATTATGTTTTAATCTTCGTAAAAATCTTACAATTCCTTTCTTTTCCTTGTATTATAACATGTTTTCCCCCACTGCAATTATGCTTCATAATCCCTTAATTCTGATGAACTTATTTAATTCATCAAACGTTGAAAATTAACAACAAAAATCTCTTTACCTTCAAACAAATTTCCCCTTCCTCCTCTGCGTTTTTGGATTTCTAAGGTTTCTATTTCGTTTTCAAACAATTCCGTGCGACTTTCAATCCAAGTTTCCATTTTCTTTACCCTGATTACCAGTTTCCTCTTTCATAAAAAAAATAATCTAAGGTATCTTCACACCATCTTGTTCTAGGTGTGTCGTGTGTATGTGGGTGGGTTGTCTATTTAAATCCCTTTTCCATCGTCCCTACCGACTGAAATCTCGCGCCATTTTGTTTTCGATTCGTCTTCTCATAAAACATCTGCCATTTCTCTCTAAAGAAGAGGTTTATCTGTAAGGAAAACAGCCGAGAAAGAAAGTCAAGCCGAAAATAATGTTGAAAGAAAAGTAACAAAGAAAAAGAGGAACAAGGGGAAGAAACTGAAAGAAAGAACGTGAAGAGATGGGTAATAAAGAGAAGGTGAAGAGATGGGTAATAAAGAGAAGGTGAAGAGATGGGTAATAAAGAGAAGGTGAAGAGATGGGTAATAAAGAGAAGGTGAAGAGATGGGTAATAAAGAGAAGGTGAAGAGATGGGTAATAAAGAGAAGGTGAAGAGATGGGTAATAAAGAGAAGGTGAAGAGATGGGTAATAAAGAGAAGGTGAAGAGATGGGTAATAAAGAGAAGGTGAAGAGATGGGTAATAAAGAGAAGGTGAAGAGATGGGTAATAAAGAGAAGGTGAAGAGATGGGTAATAAAGAGAAGGTGAAGAGACGGGTAATAAAGAGAAGGTGAAGAGACGGGTAATAAAGAGAAGGTGAAGAGATGGGTAATAAAGAGAAGGTGAAGAGATGGGTAATAAAGAGAAGGTGAAGAGATGGTAATAAAGAGAAGGTGAAGAGATGGGTAATAAAAAGAAGGTGAAGAGATGGTAATAGAGAGAAGGTGAAGAGATGGGTAATAAAGAGAAGGTGAAGAGATGGGTAATAAAGAGAAGGTGAAGAGACGGGTAATAAAAAGAGGGTGAAGAGACGGGTAATAAAGAGAAGGTGAAGAGACGGGTAATAAAGAGAAGGTGAAGAGACCGGGTAATAAAGAGAAGGTGAAGAGACGGGTAATAAAGAGAAGGTGAAGAGACGGGTAATAAAGAGAAGGTGAAGAGATGGGTAATAAAGAGAAGGTGAAGAGACGGGTAATAAAGAGAAGGTGAAGAGACGGGTAATAAAGAGAAGGTGAAGAGACGGGTAATAAAGAGAAGGTGAAGAGATGGGTAATAAAGAGAAGGTGAAGAGACGGGTAATAAAGAGAAGGTGAAGAGATGGTAATAAAGAGAAGGTGAAGAGACGGGTAATAAAGAGAAGGTGAAGAGACGGGTAATAAAGAGAAGGTGAAGAGACGGGTAATAAAGAGAAGGTGAAGAGACGGGTAATAAAGAGAAGGTGAAGAGATGGGTAATAAAGAGAAGGTGAAGAGATGGGTAATAAAGAGAAGGTGAAGAGATGGGTAATAAAGAGAAGGTGAAGAGATGGGTAATAAAGAGAAGGCGAAGAGATGGGTAATAAAGAGAAGGTGAAGAGACGGGTAATAAAGAGATGGTGAAGAGACGGGTAATAAAGAGAAGGTGAAGAGACGGGTAATAAAGAGAAGGTGAAGAGACGGGTAATAAAGAGAAGGTGAAGAGACGGGTAATAAAGAGAAGGTGAAGAGACGGGTAATAAAGAGAAGGTGAAGAGATGGTGATAAAGAGAAGGTGAAGAGATGGTGATAAAGAGAAGGTGAAGAGATGGTAATAAAGGAAA
>NC_136483.1:90474523-90479523 GCF_053919585.1 Euprymna scolopes
GGGTAAAACACAGAAAGAAGCTTTATCGATTTAAGCTATGGGGGTAATTTTCCCTTTCAGCCAAAATAGTTATTTTCCGTTTGATTGTCATAAATGAATATGGATGTGTTTTATGCTTTCATTAATCCAATATGTGGCCAACTCGTAAGAGAAGCATAAAAAGCTAGGATATTCGGTGCATCCCAAATAGTATCTTACTAAGCCCTTCACCCCGCCTCAATATATTTCGACTTGGCAACGCCGGGTGTATATATATATATATATATATATATATATATATATATATATGTGTGTGTGTGTGTGTGTGCTGAGTTCGTGTAATTCAGTAAATTTTCAGATACCAATGGGTTTTAAGCCAAAAATGGTTGACTTAAGGAGTAAGCTACAAAATTATCACATTTCATAATAGAGCATTAATATACTGTGTGTGCAAAAGCAAGACTTCAAGACAAGGTGTTGATGGCAACAAAAAGTGTATTTCATTTTACGTTACAATTGTTTCAATGTCCAGTTCGACAATTTCAAGCATTATCTCATTTAAATCAAAATTATGCAATTTTAAATTAATAGGATAAATTCCCAGTATATATATATATATATATATATATATATATATATATATATATATATATATATATATATATATATATATATATATATATATATATACTAGCAAAAGTACCCGTCGTTGACTGCGTTCAAAAACAGCCAACAAAAAATGGACTCTGATTTATTAAAGTATGATAGGTTATGAACAGGAAGGGTTGTAAAGAGATAGCTTCGAATTTGTGGGTATCAAAACCAAAGCAAAATATGATGAAAGTAAAAATAAAATAGACAAACCCCATAATTTATTATACCATACCTGTTCACACTGAATCACTTATCACAATATTCTGTGGATCTATATTAAAAACTTTTTAAACTTTGTGACATATTTCCATTCTATGGAGGTCAGGCGCGAACGATCACCCCATAATTTTATTATACCATATTTCTTCTAACTGAAACATAATTATCAAAGTATACTTACGCAGATAGATATGAAAAGTCTTTATTAAAGTTTGTGCCCATTTTCATTCTATGGAGGCCAGGCGCAAACACAGACTCCGCAATTTTATTATACCATCCCTATTTAAGTTAAAACATACTTATCCCACTTAATTTTTTAATTTCAATACTTTGTAGACCAGGCGTGTACGCAGACCCCACAATTTTAATGAATCATCATTATGCCAGATCAAACATATACATTCCTGTGTCCCGATACATCTTCTATCATTCTATGCGATCAGTTTTCTATAATAGTCAGCCATATAGGAGCATATTCGTGACCACACACACACAGTCAGTTTATATATATATATATATATATATATATATATATATATATATATATATATATATATATAAGGTTTCATAAGACGTGACCATATAACATTATAACATCAAAAATACACCGAGTTCATTTGAGTGTTTGACGAAAGGTTTTACGTATACGATCTCCACATTTACCAAACCTTTCTTTTTGGGTCATAAAATATCTTGGTTTTCTATTTTATTGACACCAGAAGAACATTTTCAGTCAGGTCTTAGTGATGGTGTCTGTAACGCTTGTTGAATCTGTTTATCTCATCTGTCATATAAACATATGCAGATAATTAAAATTCATAATGATCGGTTAATTAGTTTATGAGTGAATCCAATACATAAAAATAATCATATACGAGTGAATCCAATACATAGAAATAGAAAAAAAACATATACACAATTAAAATTCATAATGGTCGGTTAATTAGTTTAGGAGTGGATCCAATAATACACATATATAAACATATACATATAATTAAATTTCATAATGATCAGTTAATTAAGTTATGAGCGAATCCAATACAAAATGCCATTACTTGATCTATTTACGTGATTTTTGGAATATAACAAATAAGCGATATGCTATATATCAGATATATTTAAAATATGACATTTTCGTAACGTACATCAGAAATATTCTGTATTTTTTTTTTTTAAATAAAAGTGTTCTTGTGTAATTATCACATAACATTTAAAAATCAAGAATGGTTTTAGTAATTAGTCAGGCTATACACTGCACCAAATGGACAACTATTTTAAGAACGTTATGAAATATCTCCATAAGTAGATGTCTCTTTCACACAATGTACGCATGCGCACAGCGAAGCTATTGTGCTAGGCTCGTCAAATTGTAATTTTTTTCAAGTTTGAACCCCTTTTTTTAATCCCTTAGCAATTGTTTTAACCGATTAAACACATCTAATAAAATTCTGCACCAAAAATGCAATCTTTTAAGTTATTGCATGCCCTCCAACGACTATTCGTCTAGGAGGAGGTACAATTTTAAAAACGGAGACAGACACACACACATATAGTGAGAATTATATATTAGATTAGCAAGAAAAATAAGCTTACATATATTTTAATTTATACAGATTTTGTATTTATTAGTATAGAGTCAATTCTCTATCTATAATTATATTGTACTCGATATATAATAGTGATTTCGCATTTAAAAAATTACTTGGATACCATCAGTCGAAACCGAAACCAAAACATCTGACAGTACAGCCTAAGTCCTTACCGTTTCAGCCATCATCAAATGGATAATATACTTAAAAATGAACGGATTTTAACGTTTGGTTTTGTTTTCTGGCATATCAACTCTTTTCGTATAATTTGATTCCGGATCCAGTTATTTTGGAAACAGTTTTTAATGCTTTAATGCTTCAATGTCTCTATATCTTCAAATATGTTTTTGTAGAGTTTGGTCTGGTTGTTTTACGGCACATCAACCCTTTTCGGATTATTTAATGCCAAATACAGCTATTTTGAAAATATTATTCATGTTGCGCTCAGTTAGTTTATAGAAGGTGTTTATTGTTTAAGCTCTTTGTATCTTCACTCGTTAGTTTGTAGTGTTTGGTTTGGTTGTTTTATAGTGGATTTAATCGTTTTTGTTCCCTGCCCTGCAAAACATGAATGAGTTTTGCACTAGGAGATAAAAAAAAGTGTTACAGTATTAATATTTGGTACTTTTTAAGTTAGGAAACAAGCCAGGAAGTTGGGGAGATAGAAAGAAAAAGTGGAAATAGAAAGAAGGAAAAGAGAGAAAGCTGGGCTGTTGTTTTTGGTTTTGCAGAACATAAGTTTTGTAAAAGGAATTAGAAAAACAAAAAAAACATCAATATTAGGTGCATTTCGTCTCAGAAAGCCAATATTTTCAGACAGCCTGATCTGGTAGCAACTAGGATTTTAACGTACAGGGGGACCCCCAAAAAACAAACAAAAGAGTCCATCTAGAACATATGCTGTAGAACGGAGAAAAAAAGAAAAAAAAGGCCAAAGACCCTAGTGTTTTGAATATAAACTAGTTATGACCAAAGTTTCATTTCATTCGAACAAAACAGTAAGAAACGGGGCCTAATTAGAGCGGGACCCTTTTTTATGGGTCACCCTGTATAAATGTATATTGCGCATGAGTACAAATAACATGTTTAGTCGACTTATGCTTGTTAAGTTATTTTCTTTTTAAATTTTCACGTCTTAGCAGCTATTTTATCGCTAAACATCCAGAAACCAATGGTCCACAAAAATGCAATCATTTGATTACGCTTCACGCCCCTCTTCGATCTTGCATCAGGCACTTTGAAAAGCTGGAGACAAACACACATACAGACATAGTTTTATAAATTAGATGAGATTAATGCTAAAAACATTAAAACATACTTTGAATTTACAGCGATTAAAAACAGTAAGCTATATATTTCCTTTAAAAAGTCACTCGCCTAAAGAGCCACCCCTTCCAGTATCATAGATTAGAGGTATCCGCGATTCTCTTGCACCGGCAGTGTACACAGCTGCGGTTGCTTGCTAATAAGAGGTGGCATATATTACGTCACAATAATGGGATTTTAATGAACCAAACGTCGTTATTACTTCCAATATTTCTAGCTTTTTTTCCTTCCTAATTTGTCAGTTTTTGTGATTCAGATGGCACATTAAGTTTCATAGCGTTGTGATGAGGAAGTATTTGACACAAGGTCAGGTTAACCTTTTGTAGAACAACTTTAGCAAAGTGTTCAATTACCTGTATGTTCGAAGGCCTTTGCATGTTCTGCTTAAAAACTATCGGCATTCCCCCATGTGCTAGGAAATCGAAGTATGTAAAAATAGAAGGAAAACCGACAGTTTTCGGTGTAATCATGAATTTTGCGCATGTCATGGAAGTTGAGGACAGTCTTGGGTTTGCGACGGTTAATGACAGAACATTGAATACAGTTGAGAGTTGAACACAGTCGCAGACAGATCGTGGCTCGAGAGAATTTTTATTTAAAGAAATTAACATATTAAATATAATTTTGCATTTTACTAATTGTTAAATTAAATCTGATGTACAAAGCATACAGTGAGGATCATGTTCGCTTTGCGACGCACTTTTTTTTTATATAGAAAACAATATTAATGCAATCACGTTTCTAGGTCTAATAAAATGGTAAATTTTTATCTTAGGTCCACCTCCACAATGTTCTTCTAAATGACGACTTTTATAGGTTTTCGACTATGCTGAATACGAAAATCGCATTGAAAATTTGCAGAAATATGCAGTTATCGAGATATACAGTTGTATTATACATTGTATTCTTCGGCGGCTATAAACAAATCTACGCGCATAACAAAGATGGCCGCCAAAGAATACAATGCATAATACAACTTTTTATATCTCGATAACTACTTATTTCTGCAAAATTTCAATGCGATTTCCGTATTCAGCAAAGTCGAAAACCTTTAAAAGTCGTCATTTAAAAGAAAATGTTGGAGGTGGACCTAATCTAAAAAAAAATACCATAAAATTATAGTTAGCGAAAATATGGGCAACAAAAAAAACAAAAACAAAAAAAACAGACAGAAGAACAAACATGTAAATGATTAGAATAACAGACATATTGGCAGACACGCAGATATATACT
>NC_136483.1:90484523-90494523 GCF_053919585.1 Euprymna scolopes
ATATAAAACAGAAAAGAGGGAGATATAAAACAGAAAAGAGGGAGATATAAAACAGAAAAGAGGGAGATATAAAACAGAAAAGAGGGAGCTATGAAACAGAAAAGAGGGAGCTATGAAACAGAAAAGAGGGAGCTATGAAACAGAAAAGAGGGAGATATAAAACAGAAAAGAGGGATATATAAAACAGAAAAGAGGGGATATAAAACAGAAAAGAGGGAGATAGAAAAGAGGGAGATAGAAAAGAGGGAGATATAAAACAGAAAAGAGGGAGATATAAAACAGAAAAGAGGGAGATATAAAACAGAAAAGAGGGAGATATAAAACAGAAAAGAGGGATATATAAAACAGAAAAGAGGGGATATAAAACAGAAAAGAGGGAGATAGAAAAGAGGGAGATAGAAAAGAGGGAGATATAAAACAGAAAAGAGGGAGATATAAAACAGAAAAGGGAGAGATATAAAACAGAAAAGGGGGAGATATAAAACAGAAAAGAGGGAGATATAAAACAGAAAAGAGGGAGACAGAAAAGAGGGAGATAGAAAAGAGGGAGATAGAAAAGAGGGAGATAGAAAAGAGGGAGATAGAAAAGAGGGAGATAGAAAAGAGGGAGATAGAAAAGAGGGAGATATAAAACAGAAAAGAGGGAGATATAAAACAGAAAAGAGGGAGATATAAAACAGAAAAGAGGGAGATATAAAACAGAAAAGAGGGAGATATAAAACAGAAAAGGGGGAGACAGAAAAGAGGGAGATAGAAAAGAGGGAGATAGAAAAGAGGGAGATAGAAAAGAGGGAGATATAAAACAGAAAAGAGGGAGATATAAAACAGAAAAGAGGGAGCTATGAAACAGAAAAGAGGGAGCTATGAAACAGAAAAGAGGGAGATATAAAACAGAAAAGAGGGAGATATAAAACAGAAAAGAGGGAGATATAAAACAGAAAAGAGGGATATATAAAACAGAAAAGAGGGGATATAAAACAGAAAAGAGGGGATATAAAACAGAAAAGAGGGAGATAGAAAAGAGGGAGATAGAAAAGAGGGAGATATAAAACAGAAAAGAGGGAGATATAAAACAGAAAAGGGAGAGATATAAAACAGAAAAGGGGGAGATATAAAACAGAAAAGAGGGAGATATAAAACAGAAAAGAGGGAGACAGAAAAGAGGGAGATAGAAAAGAGGGAGATAGAAAAGAGGGAGATAGAAAAGAGGGAGATAGAAAAGAGGGAGATAGAAAAGAGGGAGATAGAAAAGAGGGAGATAGAAAAGAGGGAGATAGAAAAGAGGGAGATAGAAAAGAGGGAGATATAAAACAGAAAAGAGGGAGATATAAAACAGAAAAGAGGGAGATATAAAACAGAAAAGAGGGAGATATAAAACAGAAAAGAGGGAGATATAAAACAGAAAAGGGGGAGACAGAAAAGAGGGAGATAGAAAAGAGGGAGATAGAAAAGAGGGAGATATAAAACAGAAAAGAGGGAGATATAAAACAGAAAAGAGGGAGATATAAAACAGAAAAGGGGGAGACAGAAAAGAGGGAGATAGAAAAGAGGGAGATAGAAAAGAGGGAGATAGAAAAGAGGGAGATATAAAACAGAAAAGAGGGAGCTATGAAACAGAAAAGAGGGAGCTATGAAACAGAAAAGAGGGAGCTATGAAACAGAAAAGAGGGAGCTATGAAACAGAAAAGAGGGAGATATAAAACAGAAAAGAGGGAGATATAAAACAGAAAAGAGGGAGATATAAAACAGAAAAGAGGGAGATATAAAACAGAAAAGAGGGATATATAAAACAGAAAAGAGGGGATATAAAACAGAAAAGAGGGAGATAGAAAAGAGGGAGATAGAAAAGAGGGAGATATAAAACAGAAAAGAGGGAGATATAAAACAGAAAAGGGAGAGATATAAAACAGAAAAGGGGGAGATATAAAACAGAAAAGAGGGAGATATAAAACAGAAAAGAGGGAGACAGAAAAGAGGGAGATAGAAAAGAGGGAGATAGAAAAGAGGGAGATAGAAAAGAGGGAGATAGAAAAGAGGGAGATAGAAAAGAGGGAGATAGAAAAGAGGGAGATAGAAAAGAGGGAGATATAAAACAGAAAAGAGGGAGATATAAAACAGAAAAGAGGGAGATATAAAACAGAAAAGAGGGAGATATAAAACAGAAAAGAGGGAGATATAAAACAGAAAAGGGGGAGACAGAAAAGAGGGAGATAGAAAAGAGGGAGATAGAAAAGAGGGAGATAGAAAAGAGGGAGATATAAAACAGAAAAGAGGGAGATATAAAACAGAAAAGAGGGAGCTATGAAACAGAAAAGAGGGAGCTATGAAACAGAAAAGAGGGAGATATAAAACAGAAAAGAGGGAGATATAAAACAGAAAAGAGGGAGATATAAAACAGAAAAGAGGGATATATAAAACAGAAAAGAGGGGATATAAAACAGAAAAGAGGGGATATAAAACAGAAAAGAGGGAGATAGAAAAGAGGGAGATAGAAAAGAGGGAGATATAAAACAGAAAAGAGGGAGATATAAAACAGAAAAGGGAGAGATATAAAACAGAAAAGGGGGAGATATAAAACAGAAAAGAGGGAGATATAAAACAGAAAAGAGGGAGACAGAAAAGAGGGAGATAGAAAAGAGGGAGATAGAAAAGAGGGAGATAGAAAAGAGGGAGATAGAAAAGAGGGAGATAGAAAAGAGGGAGATAGAAAAGAGGGAGATAGAAAAGAGGGAGATAGAAAAGAGGGAGATAGAAAAGAGGGAGATATAAAACAGAAAAGAGGGAGATATAAAACAGAAAAGAGGGAGATATAAAACAGAAAAGAGGGAGATATAAAACAGAAAAGGGGGAGACAGAAAAGAGGGAGATAGAAAAGAGGGAGATAGAAAAGAGGGAGATATAAAAGAGGGAGATATAAAACAGAAAAGAGGGAGATATAAAACAGAAAAGAGGGAGATATAAAACAGAAAAGGGGGAGACAGAAAAGAGGGAGATAGAAAAGAGGGAGATAGAAAAGAGGGAGATAGAAAAGAGGGAGATATAAAACAGAAAAGAGGGAGCTATGAAACAGAAAAGAGGGAGCTATGAAACAGAAAAGAGGGAGCTATGAAACAGAAAAGAGGGAGCTATGAAACAGAAAAGAGGTAGCTATAAAACAGAAAAGAGGTAGCTATAAAACAGAAAAGGGGGAGATATAAAACAGAAAAAGGGGAGATATAAAACAGAAAAGAGGGAGATATAAAACAGAAAAGAGGAAGACAGAAAAGAGGGAGATAGAAAAGAGGGAGATAGAAAAGAGGGAGATAGAAAACAGAAAAGAGGGAGATAGAAAACAGAAAAGAGGGAGATAGAAAACAGAAAAGAGGGAGATATAAAACAGAAAAGGGAGATATGAAACAGAAAATAAAAATTAGACCCAAACTTAAATTATAAGAATAAGACATATTGGATCAAAGATAATTCGTTCAGTTCATGCAGATTTGTCCTCTTCTGACCATACAGATACTACACTTTAATCATAGCCAAAACACTGAACAAATTTCTTAAAGTCTTAACCTAAAGGTTATTTTCTACATTCAAAACTAATTTTTGTTCAATTAACATTTAAAAAAGGAAATATAATTTTAATCACTTTGAATTAATCTAATGACCGAAATGTAATTCAATTAAACTACACAAAATGTCGATTTCTTTACAAAAAAAAAAATAAATAAAATATGAAAGAGATTGGTATATAATAGCTGTCCTTAATACATCGTAGTTTGCATTGCACTGTAGAGAACCTAGTTTTGATTTTATAAGATTATTTTTATAAAATGTTTGAATTAAAGGTTAAAATCCAGATGTCACATATGGTTCAATTCCGCCCTATACAGAAACATTCATTTCCAAAACGTCCCTGTCATATAAAAGAACCCGTGTGTTGATTTTATATGCTGGGCCTTTCTGCTTGTGCTGTAATAAAATTTTTCAAATACACTTGTGATGTTAGACGATATAAGACGTTAACTTTAAGCAAAATCGCCTGTTCCTTATCTCAGATTTTTCGATACTTATCGAAAACGTTCAGATACAAGATCTATCTAAGAACACTGGCAGGCACATAAAGTCTATTCAATTTTCAGCAGAATTATGTTTTTATAGGTTAATAATCATCTCCCCCCCATGCATATAGTGCAATACTTGAGCTATAAATACGTTTATATTAAACCAATTGACCTACTGTTGTTAACTGCCGAATAGTCATGATAAACTGGGCGTTTGTAATTTCAATAGTGCATAGCCGAGCAACAACGAAACAATAGCCAGTCATGTCACGCTCGCATAAATAAAAATTACACTGGAAATATGTTATATGGTTAGTGCATTTATTAAAATAATTGAACTGTAACATGTATAAATCATCTGTACTAATGATCCTGGTTTATGTAGGTGACACGCAGCATATGATGACATGCTGTAAAGGATAAAAGTCTTAAAATTATGAATGTATCGGATTGTTAGTGAGAAAGAGTCCATCTCTGTTGATGCAACTTTCTCTGTCTTGTTCTTTTATGCATATGCTTGGCTTTGATAAATACGCTTCTGATATTATTATAAGAAGGAGAAGAAGAAGAAAAGAGGAAGAAGAAACACACATGTAGGAAAGTATTTATAAAAATCTCAGTATGTACCGAAACAATTGTACGCTTGTACAGAAAATAAACTGAACATCTTTTGGAAAATGAACATAAAAACCGTGTTCTTTTCATAGTGTGTGTATATATGTGTGTGTGTGTGTGTGTGTGTGTGTGTTTAATTCAATTTTCACCCCAAACAGGGCACAGTACCACATTTAAGTAGGGGCTAATATCGGGGATATAAGTTGCAGGGCTATTATGTAGGGAGATAAGAGCAAGATGCCTGTTCACATTACACGTGAACTTCTGCATGCCAGTACAGTTGGGAAAGATGAATTCTGGAAGTGAGTTCCAAAGTCTAGCAGTTCTGGGGAAGAAACTATTGGAGTAGGAGGATTTCTTAGACCTAGGGATCTCTACTGAGAAGGGGTGGGATTTAGCTGCTTGTCGACTTTGTTGGGGGTGTTCACGTCAAGGGGAAACAAGTATATATATATATATATATATATATATATATTGATTCATCAAATCTTTAATTTTTTTTTAATGATTTCGTGGACATTGAGAAAAGGATTAATTCTCTTTTTTTAGCGTCGTAATCTCATTTACAAGGGGGCACAAGTATATATATATATATATATATATATATATATATATATATATATATATTAGTGTTAGGACGATGAATCGGAAATCGGAACTTTTTGGGGTATCGATATCGATGTAACTATTTTCCGATGCCAAAACGATTAACTAATATATATATATATATATATATATATATATATATATATGATTTTGTTAAAAAAAGCCTTCCGCTGCTGATAGTAATAGAATAAATATTTATTGATTCTCAGCTATCAGTAAAACTAAAATCTATAAAACCCTCTCACGCAAGTGTATCCTTACGTTTGAGAAAACAACCATTTAACATGTGTTTTTACGGTGAAAAAATAACTTTGTAGTTAAATATTTAGAAATTTCTAAAGAATCGAGAACGGTAATTGCATTGGTATCGCAAAAAAAAAAAAAAAAAAAAAATTGGAATCGTCCCATCACTAATATATAGTCTGTTTAGTGTACACTCATTATTGGTTACATATGTGCATACATGTATTAGTGGGGTCTCAATTCAGGGGCAACACTTTATTCTTTTTTCGTCTAACGAAGTGTTGTCCCTGAATTGGGACTCCACTGAAACATGTATGCACATATGTAACCAATAATTTTTGTACAATAAACAGACTATATACCAGCTCTGTCTTGTATTGAGCACTCTTTAATAATCACGTGAGTTTCATTAGGTTTACATCTAAGAAAGCAATCGATACAAACACACACACACACACACACACATATATATATATATATATGTGTGTGTGTGGACATATTCTTTATTCAATTATATTTTCTTTTTATGTATACCAATGCTTATTTAAGAAGCTCTGTAATCACACACGCACACGTGTGTGTGTGTGTTTGTGTGTGTGTGAAAGCGATAGGTAGTCTAGCGAATGTATATAAAAAGAAAAAATATTTCAGTTTATTTGTTTCTCTATTATTTCCACTTCTTTGCCTTTTTTAATAAAATTAATTTGGTTCATGAATGATAATTTTTCGCTAACCTGCTCTATCCCCCCCTTCTCCCTCCCCTCCCCCCCCAAAAAAAGCGGCACGCTCGACGTCCTCTAGCTTTTCATGGCACCAGACGCCATAACCCTTTCCTAAACTCTCACTTCTCCCTACCTCTCATTATCACGAGTCGATCACTCTTTTCCTCTCCAGCAAGAGAAACCCTACACTCCTTTTCCTCCTCCTCCTCCGCCATGTTTCTCCTACCTGATTCAAACTCTCCTCACAACCCAACTCCACCTCCATCAATCCCTAAATATTTATTCCCCCCTCCTTATGTCTTTCCTTCCGTTCGTCCGTCTCTCAGATCCTATCCGTTCCCAACCAAATCATGCCAAAACTCATCATTTTTATTCACTTAAACCCCATTTCGCTTGTATCTCCCGAGATCCTTTGCGAGTAGCTTATTTCCCCAAACTCCGAGCCGAACAAGCCGGTTTCTTTCACTGTACAACTAATCTTCTTTCTATCAATTTATACTTCGGGAGAACATGCAGCCGACGTTGCCCGGGAATCAAAGTGGTTCTTCAAAAATAAGACCAAATATGAATTTTTTCTTATAACCTATTCTACGAATAAAAGTGAAACTGAACTTACGTATATCCACTTGCACTTCGCTTCAATAATCGCGTTTGCAAATCTAGTTTTATGGGCGACGAAAAGCAAGGCTTCAACTTAATCATATAATAAAAACTAATAATAACAAAGAGATGAAAGGATAATCACGTGTCAAAGTTTAATTATTAGTAGCAAAGAAGAGAAGAACAAACTTATCTGATGTATGCTCATATATAACAACAAATAAGGGAAGGAATATACATCTTTGCCTCCTGCCCGACAAAGGAAGACATACTGCCATAAAAAGCTACTAATACCATTCATTCGATGAATTAGGGAACACACTTGGTCCATCTTTGATCTTGTTTGACGGAAAGCTGCAAAGAAAATTCTACCACGAACAACAGACCTCAGGTTTATTTCGGCCACCTTTATTCCCGAATGTTGTTCCCATCTTAGAAAGGTTGAACGCTTGTACAGTCCTGTCTACATTTTAATTATTGATCTTGCCCTTGCTGGGTGCCAACCCGTCTTTCAACCTTCTCGGCCACCCGTTACAAATCCTGCTACTGTCTAGATTTATTACGTCATGTATTTATGTAACCAAAATCATTGCCTGACCTTTTGTCACATATCTTTGTTCATTAAAACCTAATATTCCAGTCCTATATTATTAAGCATCCTTTTAACATTTCATTGTTTAAAATATTTTCTGGCTTAATTACATCTACATTAAGCTCCAGTCCTATTTAAAAACATTCTTCTGTTGGCAAAACACTAGAGGAGGGGGGGGGCTTTGCCCGGTCATAAAATACGCTTAATATGATATTTTAATTTGTCCAGATTTCGTATCAATTATTACGGAGTCGTGATTTTAAAAGTAAAAAAAAAAAAAAATATTTGGGTGCTATCAGCTAGAATCGAAACAGAAAGCAAAACTGTAGTATTTAAAGCTGGTGACGTTACCACTCTACCAACGTCACACGCACATGAAATGATTAAAAATAAACTAAGAATGTACAAAATGTATAACGATTTTTTACCCATTTTGACCCCTTAAAAACTATTTTAACCAGCTAAAGACCCATAAAAGAACAGTCCCTAGAAAATCCAAGCATTGAAGCTCCTGGCGCCACTCTGCGACTTTTAGTTTCAGAAGAGATATAATTTGAAAATATGCAGATAGACAGACAGACATAGGGAGTTTTATAAATTAGATTTTGTTATTCCTATAACATTATCATCAGTTTAAATGTCGGTCAGTCACCTCTGTACTCGAGACAGTCGACGTTACCCGACAATAATATAGAAAAGGTTGGACATTTTGCAGTATACACAACATACTGAAAAAAGTGTCCAAAGAAGAAATATTTAACAAATAAATGTTTACAAAGGCAAAATACGTTACTCTATCTACCTGAATAATTTTTCTTGTGTTTTTACTTATTTTAAAGCGTTTATTTAATTTTATATACGAGTAGTGCCGAGTCTTAAGTTCAAATAAGAAAACGACTGCCATTAGCTTCATATACACCCCCCGCAGCAACTTAGTCCACAATACACTATTGCCCTTGTTGCATCGTAGAGAATCTACTGTTGATTTTATAAAATTATTATTTAAATATAATTGCTTGAATTAAAGTTTAAATGCAAAAGTCGAGTATCATGCTCTAATTGTGCTCTGAATACAAGCATTTATTTCGAACGCACCCTGTTGATTTTATATGTGGGGACTTTCAGCTTGTGAGGTAATAACATTTTTCAAATATACTTGTGATGTTAGGCTGTGTAAGGTGTTAACTTTGGTTAAAATTGACAGTTCCTTCTTTCATCGGATTATTTTGTTTATCGATACTTATCAAAGAAATTCCTATACAACCCCTATATAAGAACACTGCCAGCACATAAACTAGCTTTGTTTGAAATTTCATAAAAATTGTCCCAGCAATGTTCGAGTCCATAGGGAACGGACACACTAAGTTATTTTTATATAATAGTAGATAGATGAATAAGTAGAAGATAAATAGATAAGATTCAACTGTCGTATTTGGTGTGAATTACGTTGAGCGTTAATAATTTGGTTTCATAATTTGTTGCGGAATCTAACTACAGTAAAACAAAGAAATAAATTGAGAATCCGAAAAAAAAAAAATATATCAAAATGGAAATATAACATCTTTGAAGCTTAAATTGCAATTTATTTCTAAAAAAAATCAGTATCAATAAGAATACAACTTGTTTTTTTTAATGTATACATCTTAATTTTTAACGTAGTACCTAAATAACGTTTCAGCTAAGAGATCAAAATTTAAATCTAACTAGAAAATTTTCTTTTCTTCTTAATTCATATTATTTGCGATAAACTAACGTTAATTCGGTAATACTACATCTGGTTTAGTACTTTGATAATATGGAGACATTCTTAAAGAAAGAGGCACAAAGAAAAAAACAAAAACACGCAAGGAAAATTAGTCCATATACTAAAATAAGAAGAAAGTTATTTTACCTATTTTAGCGTATATAAAGAACATAAAAAAATGCATAATTATAGAGCATAGAAATATTAACAAAAATCTGAACGTAATATATCCTGGGCGACACTGGGTCGGTACAGCTAGTGTATTTTATATAAATAATTTTGTTTTGTTTAATATTAGTCTTTATTTTTCATTGGAACCGTACAATGAAATGGCATTTCTGTGCTTTTGAATAAACGCACACATTCTTTGTTCGCATCTTTTTTTTTTCATATAACACAGTTACAATCATGGCGACGAAGACGAACAGCGACTACTACTACTACTAATCCTAATACCAGCAAATGGCTGCTCGATTGGCTTTGTTTTTATTTGCAATACTTTTGTTGTCGTTACAATTTTTCATCCTCCATTCCCCCGTCATGGAGCACTCTAACCCCTTACCCTGGAAACTCTGCACATATGACAATTGGTTGCGATAAAATAGAAGGGCATGGGTTAGGGGTACAGCAGGGAGACGGAAGGGCGCCTGGTTTGCTGGAAGGGGGAGAGGATGAACAATGTGGGTGGGTGGTTGTGTGGGTCCATATGGAAAGATCACGAAAGATGGCAAAGAACCGCGTTGGGAGGGGAAGTGCATTTGTTTATTTCAGTCCTCTTTCTAATCCAATTGCATTCGAGATTCTTAATATGTCGGCCATAGTTTTATTCGTT
>NC_136483.1:90499523-90567023 GCF_053919585.1 Euprymna scolopes
TTATTTCTTAAAAAAGAAACCACTAAAACACGCACAGATAGCTTTACGTAACTTTCCATCTTTATCTACCCCATCCCAAACAATGGATCCGTTGATTTTTGTTTCAATAAATATCCCCTGTATAAAACTGATAACATTTTTTATTTTGTTATTTTATAAATTTATTTTAATGCATAAAAGCGAAATAATAAATGATGTCTATATTATTGTTTCCTTTACATAGTAACTAACCACTTTTCCATTTAGTTTTCTCTATATACACACACACGTGTTTATTTACGAGAAGTAGCTTTCTAAACATGTCCAATCAATTAAACCCTAGCGGAAGTGCAATTCAGTTGCACATTGCAATGTAAACACTAAGCCAACACACACACAGTGGACAGTGAAACAAGTTAGTGAGTACCCGCATTCACAAAAATATTTTATTACGAAATTAAATTCCACCATAATGCATTTCGATTCATCGAAAAATAATGAAGGGATTTTATTTTGTTAAATTGAAAATTAAAAACAAAGACTTCCCCCTCGAAACAAGCACACAGATAATTTAGTGTGTATCTCGACCTTTAAATAGTTTTTACGAATTTATTTCTTTTATATTGTGGGCGAAAAAGCTTAGAATTTTAAGGTAAAAGAACTATTACCATTTTTCCAGTCAGTTTAACTGTTTGTAATATATTCGCAGTCCACGCCTAAACACTAGTCCTGCTAGTATACACATATCAAACAAAGTCCGTTGTTACACGCCTCCACGCTAGGGGAGAGTTAGATGCAACTTTGCTATTTGATGTGGAGAAAATTTAGCTTCCTAAAAATAGGAACTCTGGATTATAAAAAAATAAAAAAATTAAAATGCCTAAATTTAAAAGGATTCCCCCATTCACTGGCGAAATTAAGTGTAGCATCAGAACTTATACTACACTTTGCTCATAGCCGAAAATCAAAGAAAAGGTATCATGCTTATCCACCTTCCATCAGGAGAACATGTAATACAAGTTAAAAATGTGAGTTTGCAAAACCAGCGTCCTAGAACAAGAGCATTCTAGCCTGAAAAAAAAAATGCCAAGCAACTTCCATCGCATTGCTCAATATGAGAACCTAAGGGGATAAACCAATAAACCTATTACTTCTCAAAGTGTTATGAGATAAAACATTCGAGGGTATACATCCTAGAATTATGCAGGTCCTTATCTCAGTCAACAGAACTAGTCACCTCAACAAAGGTGTAGACTACGGTGGCTTTTAGAAAATACACTTATCAGCATACAATCATTCATTTTAATTGTGTTTGCTCGCAGACTGCCTCGATTGCCCAAAAAACATTTTGAATAGACCCCATAAATCTATGCCCTATTCAAAATGAGTGACAGCTGGAAACAAAGCAATTGTAACGTGGCTATCTTTGTTGCTGTCAGCCACCGGAAGTGATCGTAATTTTTTTTTTTTTTTTTACTGAGGAGCTCATTAACCGACGTGCTCTATGGCAGGTGTTCAAAGCAAAAGGTTTATGTATAATTTAAAAGATAAGACATAATCAATGAGATTTCATTTGGGATTTTGCTTACTCATTTGTTTAACGAACCAATTACTACATTAAATTCATTAAAGGGAGGGCACTTATTTACAGCAACGTCATTCTGTTCACTTACGTGTGTGTGTGAACGCGCTTAGCTACATGCTAGAAGAGTATCCATACTTGGGTGGGTTGATAATTCAAATGTTTGACATCTTGTCAAACATTTGACGATTGGGGAAAGAAAAAAAAAACTTGATATAAATTAAGGTTTTAAAAATCAGTCCAGAATGATGGAATTCGTAAGTGTTGAGAAATAATGTTAAATAAAAAAAAAATTTAAAATCACGAATCAATTTATTTTATTTATGTATTTATGAGAAAGCATGGAGCAAAGAAGCCAAAACAAAACAAAAAAAAATAATTTTAATTTAAATACTAGCCAATAATTAGAGTTAAATGAATTGATTCAAACAAAGATAACTGCAATTTTTCCTCCTTTGCCAAAAGTATCGCTCATGGAATATAGTGGCGAAAGGAAAAAATAAGAGATCAGAGAGTTACAACGTTGCTGAAACTAAGTCCGACTCTACTATTTACTCTCTGTATGCAGAAATATTAAAAATAATTGACAAATACTACTAGGGGCGCCCGATGTTATCCGGTCGTAAACTACACTTAAATATATATTTTAATTGACGCAGATTTCGTATTTATTATTATAGAGTAAATTATTTCAAAAAATATTGTACCCAATATATAATCACTAGCCTGGGTGCCCGGCGTTGCCCGGGTGTTTAGAAGTGCGTGTTCAGCAAAAGAAAAAAGTGGTGATAGGCAGGCTCGAACACGTACCATGAAGAAGGAAAAGAACGCAAAAAAAACAAAACAAAAAAAAAGTGACATCTTTGCCGTTACGTCAATCCCCAAACCGGAAGTGAAGAACGTTTAAATTAAGGCTAGTCAATGGAAAAGAGGGGATGACTTTCGAAAATATGGCGAAAAAACGACACCTTGTGGAAAAGTGCCCAGTTGAGAGAGAATGAATTTTATGTTTTTATCCAATTTTTCGATATTTGTCGTCGAGGCGTCGGGCTTCAAAATTATACTGATCTCATGTAAATCCGTCGCCTTTGTCGAAAGTTTTAAACAGACATTTATATCATAGATGATTTCAAAAGTTAAAAAAAAATGGGATTTGAGTGCCATCAGCAAGAATCGAAACCGAAACCAAAACATAAGTTTTATAATTAAACTATGCTTATAAGTTAACCAAAGAAAAAACAGTTTATTTGTACTCAATATGGCTGGACAGTAGAAAGGAGTGTAAATATTATTAAATACAAACTGGTCTCCATAACAATTTTTTGATAGACAAGATGCGCACCTATGGAATTGTATTTCGTTTTCCTGCTCTCCAGCTAACTACAATATGGTTGTCTTCAAGTCTAACATAAATAAGTTTTTGATGAGCCGTTCCATGTAAGTTAACAAATTTACCGAATTTCCATTACTAACGATTACTATATTGTCCAATTTCTACTGTACACTCTTTAACCCTTATTCTCAAGTAGACTCTTGGCCTTGATAAGTGGTGATGCCTATGTAAAAAAAAATTACAGTCAAGCGGAAGTAATGCATTGTAGTGGTTACAACCGTAGACTACGGAGTTAAGGTTTCAATTCGTTCGGGATTATCCTATCATTTTCGTTAATATCACATGGAAAAGATTTAAATCCAAGTATTTTATCTCTAGATATGCATGCAATAGTACGTTAAACTGAAGCCTTATTTGGTTTATTCGCTTCAGGGAAAGACAACAATGAATAGTAGCGTTTCTCTGCATTATTTTTCAGTAACTATGGCCTTCTAGTTTCAACTGAACTCAAGCAATACCGGTCAAGAGGTGCAGTTGGTGATTGTGCAACGCAGGGTTTAATATAGATCCTCCGCGCAAGCGCCCTCATAGGGGATATCCGTTTTAAGTACGGGGGAAAACGGCACAGACAACACAATATATTGAGATGACAATTAAGATGGGTCTGTGTGTGTGTGTGTGTGTGTGTGCGCGGAGAAGTGATGGTGTTACTGAGAAATCGTCCAGCTGGAAAATTGATTAGAGTAGCCAAAGGAAATAAATTAATGAATAAACTATATATATATATATATATATATATATATATATATATATATAAAGAGAGAGATAAGAGGATCGGAAGTAAATACACGATTGATAAACGATAAATCTAGCTTGAATTTGATCGGATAGCAACCCGCTAAATAATATGCAGACGCAAGTATACACCTTGTACGTACGTAGGAGGGAAACTTGAAACCGATTACTGAGTAACAAAATTAGTTCATGTCCGATCAGATATCAGTATTATGAAATGTTTTCTCCATATGCTGCAAAATTCAATCCATGGTATATTAGCAGTCTCGAAGACAATCTGTCTCGCTTTATTTTGTTTAACTGGCCGATTTCCCTACAAGTTTATGAACATAGTGTATATCTTGTCTAGCCATTTTAAGGACTGTGATACTATGAAACTGTCCGTGGATGGTTATTTTTTTAATTTGTTTTCTACATTAAGGGCGTACTCGAAAGCTATTGAAATTGTTTACGGCTGTTTCATGCTAATGTCTATTTTTTGTTATAAAGTATATAACATTGTTCAAATAACGATTTTCAACTAATTTTTAAATTGTCTCCACAACACTCACATTATATATATATATATATATATATATATATATATATATATATATATATTCAGTTATATCGCAATAAATATGGAGCTGATCTGTGTTTCCACGTTGACTGAGCTGTGTAGTCAAATGCAAGCGTTTTAATTATAATAGGACTACATTTTTCATTTATAAATTACTTTATTAATCCAATATTATGTTCCGTTAATCTGCGGAAGCCCACCCAATGTTTTCACGTCGGGGAAATTATTATAGATGAATAATAATAAAAAAAAACTGTCAGGCAAAAGGACCCCCCCCCAAAAAATGAAAATAAATACTATTTTTCCAAAATTTGAACTAAATAAATCCAGTTTTGCTGAAGCAGATTTACGTAAGCATCTGGAATCTACCGAAGCGTTTATCCAATTGGAAGCAAAGACAAAAATAAAGACACCATGAAAATGACGACGTGTTTACTTACGTTTTTCTTAACACTAAGCTAATCTCAGCTAACTCTAAACTATTCCTAAACTAAGTAATATTTGACCGTTTGTCTTAGATAATGCGATTTCCGCAAGACATTTTTCCGAGAATTAAAAAAAAAATTAGAAAAAAAGGGGGAATATGTGTTACGTCATAGGAACAAACATAAATCAATCCGGCTTTTTTTCTGTTGTAGCAAAAGCCATTTACTACCATTACTTTCGAAATAATGCCGCCTTTTTTCGGTTCATTTTATCTGCCACTAGGTAAACAAAACCTTGCCGTCTCGACACTAGCTTAAAAGTTCTCGAAGCCACACGTCTATCTCACCCTGCGTTTTTCTTTTCCATTCTTAAACACATGCCGGCCGTAGCCAACCATTTCTCATCTTCGACTTTATGCCTTCATATTTTTCAACGCGCGCTTTGCTTCCTCTCCAACCACGTGCTGTCTTTTCTTTTCTTTTTTTCTTGTCACGAAAGCCTGCGCACACTTCTTAATTTGCATATGTGCTTTTTCGGCTTCTGCTGCTAATATCTTCGCAAGCCAGCTATCTCTTGCTGATATTATTCCACGCACTCTGTTACATGAGTTTCATTGTTTGTCAAAATAAATCGTCTTCATAAATAAAAATAAATTCAGGGTTTTGTTAAATAATTTTTTTTTGTTTATTGGCTGTTTGCCAGCGGCTCGGTTTGATTCGGCTATTCCGGTTGTTACATAAATCTGCTTCAGAAAAAGGCGGTTTCATCTTGTTCAAATTCTGTAAAAATATATAAAATTGAAAATGCATGCAAGCTGCATCGAAATGATTTCAACCGATTTTCCATTTACTCTCACTCCCGAATTTACATTAATATACACATCGTTTAATTTCCACCTAAACTTAGTCACAGACAGCTTAAAAAATTCAACGCACTTTCTGGTCTTAGAAATATCTTTGTTATTTTTCTTTAACGTCATTGTTTCATTTGCGCGTTTCGCGGCAAAACGAAGGTCTCCTGTAAACAAAAGAAAACGTTTCGGTTTAACAAGAGCCAATCGAACAAGAAACAAACGTTGCATCAATAATTAAAATCCAAGCAGGTTTGATTAACGAAATCTCGCTAGATCATTTAGCTAGACGATGGCTTGGAGGTACAAAAGAACTTACAAAATGGCAGCTCTTTAGATAGAAGCCAGAAAAAAGAAGAAGAAAAAAAAAAAAAGATCCACGTTATGTGTGGAGCGGGGAAAAGGCGACGTTCGTAGTTAAACTAATTTCTATAGGAAAAAAAAAAAGAAAAAAGGACTGGAGTAAAATAAAAATAGAAAACATTTGTGCTTAAAAATGTTGAAAATAAGAATGAAAAGAAAAGCAAAACTATGCTATGACCATATTTCTTTACTAGCAGGCTATGCAGCGTTGCCCGGTCAAAAATTACGTTTAACTATGATACTTTTATTCATACAGATTTTGTATTTATTATTACAGATCCAATTGTCTATTAATCATTATATTGTACCCAATATAAGATAATTCGAAAAGTTAAACAAAAATGACATAGAATCGAAACCAAAATATTTAGCGTTCAAGCCTCAGTCATTACTGTTTGAGTCAAATGGGTAAGAAAACCTTAAAAATTAAGCGACTTATATGTATAAATATGTATTATCGCATGGGTCGAAGTAATATTTTATCGACGTACTTCTGCCAAGCTTTCTTTTTTTTGTTATCAATTTTCACGAGGTAAAACCAAAGCGAATTTGTTTAACTATTCATCAAGATTTTAGTCTGCAGAGAAAAATTAAGAGAGGAGTTTGTTAGAGCCTGTTCCTCACAGACAAAGTCACTTGTATATATATATATGTGTGTGTGTGTGTGTGTGTGTGCGTGTAGTGTATATATATATGTGTGTGTGTGTGTATATATATATATATGTGTGTGTGTGTGTGTATGAGAATGTGCTAGAATTTGTAAGTTTATATACTACGCAATTATGCACCATGTATAAAATATGCATAAATAAAACGGTTATAATAGTTAAATGCAGCCAATCATCCCATAAGCAACCATGAAAATTGAAAGTTCATTTTAAAAGTAACATGCAAATTAGTCACTCGCATATCCATGGCCGAGTTTAATTTAGTTTTAATAATTTTTAAATAGAAAAAAAGGAGGTTTTTAATATCAATATCAGTCCGACAAAAAACTCAATTTTATATGTGTGTATAAACTTGCGTATACGTGAATGTTTGTATGCATAGAATTTAATTCTAAATTAATAAACGGAGCACGAAGTCGTAAATGAATGGAAACATTTAATGCTACTTAAACTAACCTTCTTCCCTGTAATAATTATAAAAAAAAAACATTTTCAATGACAGGATGCCATGGCTAATAACAGCCTACTTGAATTATCGTCGTCCAAACTACTGGGCTTAACATTTATAGGCGGCATGAATTGGAAAAAATACATGTTAAACATTGCAAAAACTGTTGCAAAAAAAAAAAAAAAAAAAAAAAAAGTAGTCCCCGTCTGATTTTAAAGTTTTAAAAAGTCGCATGTTTTTGCCTTGGCTGCATTAGACAAATAACCAGACATCATATTTGTTGATCAATCGATCTCACATTTAAGTGCATGAAATGGGATAACATATTCTAACACGAAACGTATTGTTGCATATACATTTTTCTAATATATGTTTCGGGTAAATAGTTTTCCCGCTTGTGTTTTAAAATATATGGCAAATTGTGTCTAAATCAAAACGTGGATTCCATGAAAAAAGCTTCTTTCTTATAAACCGCACGCCTGTGGAACTGTTCCGTCTGCCTGCTTCCCACCGGACTACAACTTGGATGTCTTCAAGTCCAACGTTACCAAATTCCTAATGAACCGCCCCCTTAAGTAAACACTTCATCAAATCTCCACACTAACGTAATGTACTTACAATAACCCTTATCCCTGAGTGGCTTCCGGGCCTTGATAAGTGGTGATCACTGTAAAAAAAAAATTGAATGAATATTTAATTATTTTATTTTTGATATTTTAGTATTTTATTATTTCCTTATTTTATGAATTACATGTGCCTCTACGTTTGTTAATTTAAAAACACAGGGAGACATATTTGAATCAAATGTCCATGAATATAATCTGACTTATTTCGAAATACTGCGCATGCGTTGTTTTTATGAGGACCATACTTCCGTGTCCAGGACGAAATGACGTCATGAGGCATTACAACTTTTAGCAAAAATAAAACATAGGATAACGTTTTTCTCATATTTTTCCGGCGAAACTGAATGAAACACATCTGTTTTTGTGCCAGGAAATTGATGATCCCAGTTATTGAGGTCTATAAATTAATTTATTTTATTAACCGCGGGGGTTTGCGAGAGAAAGACAGAGAGAGATAGGGGAGGAGCACTATTGGAAAAGGCTTTGTTGACGATTAAAGGCTGGGGCAATGGCACCGAGGTGTGAAAACAAGCAAAATGCAAGGAATGCATCTAGCGGCGGAGTCTGTGGGTCGGGGTCGGTGAGTCAGCGACCCTCGATCATTGAAAGCGAAATAAACAAATAATTGAAAATCATGAATGAAAACTGAATACGTCGGACGCAAGTATTACCGGGAAAATTGCATCCATAAACGAGCAGTGAGAATATTGTTTTGGAAACTGGAAAAAAAAAGGCATTTTTACAAAAAAGTAAACTTAATACAAATCGTGGAGAAATAAATATACAGCAAATAAATGTTACCAAAAAACTTATTCTGCTACTAAACTGGCTATGCTTTTTTTTTTTTTTTTTTTTTTTTTTTTTAACTTACTTTAAAAGTTTCGTTTACTTAAAAAAAAAAACAAAGTACTGTGAATTCAGAGTAAGGCCGGGAAAAATAGCGGTGTGTCTGCAATGTCGTTATAGCCACTTTAGATCGGAAATGATCGCTTAAAAGGCGAAAATTGAACAATATGTTGGTAAAAAACACACCCGATAAAATTATAGATCTTGCAGTCGTACGAAAAAATATACATGGCAAGTAAGCTACACAGACGTACTAATATTTCATTTTCGCAGGAAATCATCAAACTAAATGCAGGAATGAAACAAAGTCTCTTTGCAGCTTAATTGATATAGATACATTTTCTTACTAGTGTACAGGTATATATGTATATATTATTGTACGGTTGCGGTTTCCCTAGACGATAATCCAATTAAACTTCGGTGTTTATAAAGTAGGGTTCAATAACCGTATACTTGTACAATTTTATTTCTACAAAAAATATTGACTATGCACTCATTTGATTTTCCTCCAGTTGATGTTAGTAAATACGTTGAGAACATAAGTATCCTCTCCCAAATAGACCATTTTAATATTTTATAGTATATCTTTAGTTTTGATATCGAAGTTTAACTGGATTCTATGACACGAATTCGTCTAGTCCGGTGGAGTATCTAGCTCTGTGTTTCCACTTGCGGTATCATCACTTGGAAAAGGTGCACCATTCCTCGTAAAAGCAAGTGTTGGTTAGCCATACCGAGGCGATCTTATTTGGACCGCGAAAATTATAGGATTTTGAATATTTGGCCAGGGTTTATTTCTAGGGAAAATAATCCTCACGGCAGGTTTGTCTGGCAAACCCCTGTAGAGTGAGACCTTAAGCACTCAAGGATAGTGTCTACTCGGCATGCAAACTAAATAAGCGCATACATGTTTCAGCCGAGATTTCTTTCAAAATCCAGCGTCATCACGTCACTTGTCTCAACTGGTTTCAAATGCTTATCTACGGAGTTTTGTATGAGTAAATAACTTTTATACTTTTGCCCGAATTGCATAGAATTTATCCACCTCCTTCTCCTCCTGAAATAAAAGAAAATAAAAAGAACTCAGATTCTTATGTCAAGAATAGTTGCCGATGACGCTGAATTTCGAAATAAGTCACAACTGAAACATGCATGCACATATGTATCCAATAATGATTTTTAGGAATAAATATATATATATATATATATATATATACAACTATATATATATATATATATACAATTATATATATATATATATATACAACTATATATATATATATATACAACTATATATATATATATATATACAACTATATATATATATATACAACTATATATATATATATACAACTATATATATATATATACAACTATATATATATATATATACAACTATATATATATATATACAACTATACAACTATATATATATATACAACTATATATATATATATACAACTATATATATATACAACTATATATATATATATATACAACTATATATATATATATACAACTATATATATATATATACAACTATATATATATATATACAACTATACAACTATATATATATATACAACTATATATATATATATATATACAACTATATATATATATACAACTATATATATATATATATATACAACTATATATATATATATATATATACAACTATATATATATATATATATACAACTATATATATATATATATATACAACTATATATATATATACAACTATATATATATATACAACTATATATATATATACAACTATATATATATATATATACAACTATATATATATACACAACTATATATATATATACACAACTATATATATATATACACAACTATATATATATATATACAACTATATATATATATACACAACTATATATATATATACACCACTATATATATATATACAACTATATATATATATACAACTATATATATCTATACAACTATATATATATATATACAACTATATATATATATATACAACTATATATATATATATACAACTATATATATATATATACAACTATATATATATATATACAACTATATATATATATATACAACTATATATATATATACAACTATATATATATATACATATATATATATATACATATATATATATATACATATATATATATATATACATATATATATATATATATATATATATACACAACTATATATATATATATATATATATATATACACAACTATATATATATATACAACTATATATATATATATATATATAGGAGGGAGGAAGAGTGTATATCGAGTTGATTTACTTTTTACCGTTCTTATTTTTCTTTTTCTCTATCTTTTCTTTTAAAATTTAAAAAAATTAAAGGTTTTAACTAAGTTTTATAAATTAAAAAAGCAACAATATTTATAAGCATTTTATATTCCCTATATACTAGCAGTTCAATCCAGCTTTGTCCGTGCCCTATGTACTGTTCATAAATTTATGTGCATATATATATATATATATATATATATATATATATATATAAAGTTTGAGTCGTATCCAGGTAACCTACATCTTCAAATTTCAAGTGTTTATACTTGGCGGAGGAGTTGCTAGGGTCTGCAAAGGGCGACTCTTTCAACTTTGACATCTAGGCAGCCAAATATTCGCCCTGATTACAAAGTTTGCTGCATGCCTGAATACACTTTATGTAAAATTTCAAATGTTTTTATCCAAACATTTGCTGAATAGTTTGCTGGAGGCTACAAAGTTTAAATTCTTTAAACTTTGACCCCTTTGGTAGCCAAATTTTCGGCTACAAACCGATTAAAAACATTGCACTATGTCTGAATACATTTTATGTAAAATTTAAAATGTTTAAACCAAAAATTGGCTGAGAGGTCAAATTTTTAAAAACTTTGACCTCAATTCTGACCCCTTAACATTTGTTTTGGGCTTAAATCAAGTTAAAAAGTTTGATCCATGTCAAAATAACCTACATCTAAAATTTCACGTGTTTAGACACAAAATTGGCGGAGGAGTTTGGTAGATGTTTCAAAGGTTAAATCGTTGAAGTTTCACCCCTTAACAAATTTCTGGCCGAAAACCGATTAAAAAGATCTTCCTAAATCTCAACACTTCTTATCAAATCTCGATTATGTAGACTAAAAACTGACAGAGTAATTTTGGTAGGGAAATGTACACACGCAGACAATTTCACCTTTATATATATAGATTGTCTTGTATATTATTTCAGCATTTATTGTTCTTTTCTCACCCTTCTCACGAGAATCATTTAGCTTCGAAATGCGTTGGCCTAAATAGGTTTCTCAGTAATCCTTTTGTCTGTAACCATTTTTGACTTGATAATGTAATAAAGTGCCTGTGTAATTTTACGCTTTATCTTTAACTTATTCTCTCTCTCTCTCTCTCTCTATATATATATATATATATATTAAATAACTATATGCGGCCGTAATGGACAAAGTAATAGATTTAGATGTGCAAGCCTAATAATACGGACACAATAAATATGATTTGAACGAACAGCAGTCACTCCAATTTATATGCATTAAAAAACAAATTGTTTCTTTTTTCAGAGAGAAAAAAAAAATCCACATCCATGTGTTCTTCGGAGAAGGCTGGTGTTGTTCTTTTTTCCTTTTGATTATATCACCACCGTCTTCCCTAGCGTAGGATCGTCGAGGCTTCTTCCCTCTCATCATGCCCCCTACTTATTTATTCATTCAGTCATTCATTTTTCTTTTTACCTATATGCATAATTGAATTTTGATGATGTGTAGATCTCTAGATATGCTAGGCTCGTGACACATGCGCGCTTCCCAGTCGAGACGAATGTGAGCACGGACAATTTTCAAGTCAACTGAAAACGCAGATGCTGACTGCAATTTCGCTGTCGAAATAACAGGAATGTACAAAAAATTCTTACTATAGACGCAGCAGAGTGCAAACGGCGACAATATGCTGGTGCAGCACCAGTGGTAGCATTGGGTTTCGTTTTTCCTAAGTAGCTAAAAGTGACAGGGTACGTGGGGACAGGGAGAATGCAGAAAGTAAGACAGAATTCCATATATAACGCCATTACCATATATGTCTATAGCTATATTATTGTTCTGTTGGTCTGTCTCACTTTTTCTCGGAAATTACTGATCCAATCCAACTGGAATTTGTATGGACATTTTTATAAAGCACAGAAAACTAAACATTATGACACCCGTTCAATGTACAATAAGGGATTTATAGGGATTAGTATTTAATGCAAAAATGAACACAAATTTTACCATACAACCATCAGTTTGGTATAAATCCATCATCCTAAACAAACCGGCTCTAACTTGAGCCTGTTTTAAACAGGCTAAATATTTTAGATTTCTGTATGTATCGCGTCATCACGGTTGAACGGTTGATCTAAGAGTCAAATTAACCACATACTTTGAAACAACACCTTCGATTTTATTTCTGTGAATGTGTTGACTGTTCTTGGACCGTTTTTTAACGCATTCGAAACTAAAAATGTGCGTGAAACTAACAAATGCTCTGACATTTTTTTGTCCCGTTTCGCCAACATATATAAATACATTTTAAGCTAACTTTTCCTACATACGCAGCGTATATACTTAGAAAAATATATTTATTTTTTAAATTATATATTTTTAATTTGAATTCTTTGAGATGAGTAATTTGCATATTTATTTATGTATCTATTGAAGCGCTTAATCACGTTTACAGACCGGCTTACGCCAGATCACCAAAGTTAAGATACGTTGAGCCTGGCTAGTACCAGATGGGTGACTATTTGGAAATTCTAGGTATTGTATGTGCTCTCCGCATATCTCGACATTGTTTCCCGCCGTCCTGTACCTCAACTTGCCCCTGGTATGCAATAATGTTGACTCATGAGAGGCGCAGTTGGAGACTGCGCAACTCTTGCTACACAAATTTCACGCGCAGGCACCATTACAGTGTGCATCCATGGTCTGTAAAGACTGCAGGGAGCTACTATTGAAGCGCTACGATTCCAGGTGAGCATTGTCTAAAAATAGTGGTTTCAATCATACCCTAAGCAGGCCGGAGGATTAGGTGGCCAAAACACAACTATGGAAGGCACTAATTACTGAGGATACAGCTAATAGATTCAGAATTCCTATTCCGTCGTCGTTAGTCACCTGAAGAAAGCCAAGGGAATAGCTGGTCGAAACGAGCTGAAACAACAATTATCAAGATGAGAATATCTGTCCGCTATTTTCTAAACGTGTTAACAAATAAAGAATTCTTGTTAAATATTAATTATTTTATTTTCATGAGTTTTATTTTTTATTTTCAAACGATTGCTTCAGTATTTAAAACCAGCGAACATTCTTATATTTATGCGAAGAGGCCATTCGCTACGGAAAACGTTTAAGACAATATAATTGTTAGCTCGGTAGCCTTGTTGATAAGCACTGACCTTTAGTTCCAATATATTCTACCATCATGGGTTTGAATCTCGTAATAGACTATCGTTTTTTTCAACTCTACAGTTATTACCTAATCGTTATCGACCATCATGAATCTGATTATATAAAAAAATATTTAATAGATACTCTTAACTTGATTATATTATTTAATAGATACTCTTAACTTGATTATTTTCATTGATCTTGAGTATAAACTAAGTTGAGAAACCAGACATGAACACGTACTTCAGTTTTATATTCACACTAGCTGGCAGCCCGGCGTTGACCTGTCGTACAATACGCTTAAGCATGATATTTTAATTTATGCATATTGCGTATGTATTATTAAAAAATCAATCCTCTATTGATTATTATATTACAATGAATAATTTGCCCGGTGGACTAACTTGAAAAAAAAACGAAAAAAAAGAAAAAGAAAAAAAAAAGAAAAAAAAAACACAAAAATAAAAAAATGAAAGTACCGTTCATCAAATTCCGTCTGTGTTTGTCTACAATATCACACCAGATGATATTTGCGCTTGACGATGAATGCATTGGAAAAGTCACTTCTGATTAATCTTTAGTTTTAAAATATGCAAACGAAGAAATGATTTGCGGCGATTTTAAGTGGTCCTCTTTTTTATCGTAAATTAAAATCATTAATAAAAAAAATTGAATAAAATGGTGAGGCACTCCCTGGCTTAACAGGGATCATTCGATCTGTAGTCGAATGCTCTACCTGTAATCTATATCTCCAGATTAAAAGAAAAAAAACATATAAAGAAGAAATGATTTGCTGAAATTTTATTATCTCCCTTGATGGTGAAACGTAAAATATTCCCCTGTAAAAATTACTCTTTTTCGTTTATAAGAGAGAGAAGCTTTTTTTTTTTTTAGATCGGATTTTTTCGATACTTCTCGAATCAATTTCTCTACAAAACGTACCTAAGAACTCTGCCAAACATATAAATTAGCTTTTTTGTAAAATTTGCAAAAGATAGGTTCCAAAATGACTGAGCCTATCAGAAGGTAACTCACACACAAAGTGACTTTTAAATATTAGTAGAGATAGTCAAGAAAACAAAACCGTTCACGCTTTTGTGAAGGAATACAGTAATACGATAGCTGACATTCTCTGATAAATCGTCTTCTAGATGAGCATATTTGCTGACATTACTTCACTCTGTTCTCCGAATGTGCGCAAAAACGAACACACATATCCGAGGCAGCTGGTGCATCTTTAGGTAATTATATCCAATCTGCCATGGAACGGAAACAGAAATGGATGACAACATTTATTGCTACGGAAACAAAGCTCCTTTTCTTTAACAATTATTGGAATCCTTTTCAACCACCGACTGCCCTGGCTGATATTAATGGCAATCTACCTAAGATTTCAACGTTCAAATTCCTCGGTCTTACATGAATTGGAACAAATGGATGAAAGATACTGCCAAGGCGGCTGCAAAGAAGGTAGACCTTTCTAGCGCATTAGAAAAAATTCTCACACCTGCCAGTATCCTATTTCTCTCCAAAGCACCTATTTGCCAATGCATGGAATGTTTGTGCTACATATGAAAAAAATAAATAAAATAGATTTCTAATCTAATAGGTCCTACATTGTCTACGAAGCTCTTTTCTCTGTCCAATCGCAGTAATTTTGCATCACTGTGCTTGTTTTACAGGTACTTTAATGGAATGTGTTGTAATAAATTTGCTACACTGGCGCCTCTCGACGTAAATAACACCGAGCAGAACAACGATCAACAAAATTCTCCCACCTCGCCGTAGAAGACACCAAGTGCTGGAAAGTTTTCTTACTATTTTTCCACGATCCGCTGGCTTTGGAAATTCTCTCCTAGCCACCTGTTTTTTATGACTATACCAACACGCAGAAGTTTAAATGTAATGTAAACAAACGTCTTGCTGCACGACTCCTCAATTAAGATGCCTCTGTAAATAAGGCACCTAATTCACAGTAAATTCTTCTGTCTCAAGTGCAACGTGTCTTGTTTAAGGTTAATAAAAACTATGCGACGACGAAAGATAGCAATAACTATGTTGAAACTGAAAAAAACAAAAAAACAAAAGAAAAGAAAAAACGACGTTGAAATTGAACTGCGAAAACAAACGGTTGCAGTTAAAAGGAACAAATAAGAAAACAAACGAGAGCGGAAGAGGGGAGTGAATCGTTGTTAAATGAACTAATATAGATCGTGCAAAAGCAAGAGTCGTGATATGAACGGCTTGGGCTGTGTGTCGTGCTAAATTGCCTTGCTGACTTTCGGAAAGTTTACGGAAACAAGGAAGGAACGGAAAAATGTAATGGTGGAAACGGCGCTCTGATGACGGGATCTAAAAAAAAAAGAAAGTCGGACCAAGAGAGAGATGGGGGGAATAGGGTCAGAGATAGAGTACGGGAAAAAAGATGAGAAAGAAAATGTTGTAGGATTAGAGAGAAAGGCAGAATTAAAAGAAAATATGTGAGGAAAGAAATAGTAGAAATGAGACAAGTGAGAAAAGCTAACAGAAAAGAAGACCAAGGATATAGTAGAAAAACAAATCGGTAATTAAAGAGAGAAAAGAAAAAAAGGAACGAAGAGAAAAAAAGGAACGAAGAGAAAAAAAGGAACGAAGAGAAAAAAAGGAACGAAGAGAAAAAAAGGAATGAAGAGAAAAAAGGAACGAAGAGAAAAAAGGAACGAAGAGAAAAAAGGAACGAAGAGAAAAAAGGAACGAAGAGAAAAAAGGAAAGGACGAAGAGAAAACAGGATAGAGAAAAAGACAGGAAAAAAAGCAAAAAAACAAAGGAAAAAGAAAAAGCAAAAAAAAACAAAGGAAAAAGAAAAAGCAAAAAAAAACAAAGGAAAAAGAAAAAGCAAAAAAAAACAAAGGAAAAAGAAAAAGCAAAAAAAAAAACAAAGGAAAAAGAAAAAGCAAAAAAACAAAGGAAAAAGAAAAAGCAAAAAAAAAAAACAAAGGAAAAAGAAAAAGCAAAAAAAAAACAATGGAAAAAGAAAAAGCAAAAAAACAAAGGAAAAAGAAAAAGCAAAAAAACAAAGGAAAAAGAAAAAGCAAAAAAACAAAGGAAAAAGAAAAAGCAAAAAAACAAAGGAAAAAGAAAAAGCAAAAAAACAAAGGAAAAAGAAAAAGAAAAAAAAACAAAGGAAAAAGAAAAAGCAAAAAAACAAAGGAAAAAGAAAAAGCAAAAAAACAAAGGAAAAAGAAAAAGCAAAAAAAAAAAAAACAAAGGAAAAAGAAAAAAACAAAGGAAAAAGAAAAGAAAAACGGAGAGGAAAAAGAAAGTAAAAAGAAAAAGGAAAAGGAAAAAGAAAGGAAAGATAAATTCGTTGTCAACTTGACACTAAGTTGCTTCAGCATTAATCTTTCAATATTATTTGAAAATGAATATTTTATGTTAAATCAAAAATACAAACGTGTTAGTGGCTTTGTTACATACGAATTGCGTCTTACATTCGCCACGAAGAAATCCGTCTCTTATTAATGTAGGTTTTTGTTTTCGTAGTGAAAGTTTACAATCAGATTTTTAGAAAACTGGTTTATAAAAAAAATGACTTATTTAATGTTTCCACAATATAGATGCGAACATTTGTGTACGCCCTCTCCCAAACAAACACCCTATATTTCAATTTTCATTATTAATCCCTCTCTCACTATTACTATCATTCTTTACTAGCCGGACCTGTGGAAATTCCACAGCAGCATCTTTTATATATAATATATTGCTGCTGGGAATTCTGTGGAAGTTCAGCGTGAATGGACACCCCGCGATATTATTATGGTCGTTTTGGTAAAACTGTAAAAGTATTTATCCAAGTAATCTGGTCAATGTAGTGTAAGACTATATCTGGTAATTACGGTCTATCTCTAATATTCTTAAAGGAAGGACGTTTACATTGTATGGACGCCTGGCGCGAATGGGAACCCCACGATATCATTATATCATTTGTAGACAGCACAGATACTGCTCTTGGATCTCAGTCAGAAGTTAAAGAAAGTATGTTTTAGTTTCACATATGGCCCAAAAGGTACATTATTTATGTATATTGCGTACTCGGTGATCAGTAGATCCTATTTATTAAAAAGGAGGATAAAAATTGATAACATACTACAAACATTAAATTAGCGTATATATAATTATATATATATAAACAAAAGTACCCGTCGTTGACTGGGTTCTAAAACAGCCTACAGAAAATGGACTCTGATTTATCAAAGTACGATAGGTTATAAAAAGGAAGGGTTGTAACTTTGGGTTGAATTTGGGGGAATAAAAACCAAAGCAAAATATAATTAAAGGAAAAATAAAATAGATAAACCCCATAATTTATTATACCATACCTGTTCACACTGAAACACTTATCACAATATTCTGTGGATCTATATTTAAAAAACTTGTTAAACTAAACTTTGTGAAATATTTCCATTCTATGGATGTCAGGTGCGAACGAACACCCCATAATTTTATTATACCATATTTCTCCAAACTGAAACACATTTATCAAAGTATACTTACGTAGAAAGATATGAAAAGTCTTTATTAAAGTTTGTGCCTATTTCCATTCTATGGAGGCCAGGCGCGAACGCATACCCCACAATTTTATTATACCATCCCTATTTAAGTTAAAACATACTTATCAAAGTATTATTATGTACATCTACACCAAAAACACTTGTAAACGTTTATTTTTAATTTTTTTTATTTCCATACTTTGTGAACCAGGCGCGAACGAAGACTCCACAATTTTAATGAACCACCGTTCTGCCAGATCAAACATACCCATTCCTGTGTCTCGATACATCTATCATTATATGTAATCGTTGTTTAAAATAGTCAATCATATAGGATCCTATTCGTGACCAGATACACACACACATTCAGCTTTGTATGTGTGTATATATATATATATATATATATATATATATATATGTTCGTAGTAGGTGTTCACTTTCAACCCCCTTTTTAATAAATAGGATCTGCGTCGATCACATAATATATAATCTAGAAACCGTGATGTACGTATGCTAAAGGTACTACGGTATAATTATATAATTTTTTTAAGGATGTCAAGTCATCTATAGTCTTTATGGATGTTGTACTCAAACGCAGATGTCACGATATTATCATACTAAGCAACAAAAAAAAAAAAAAGATACAAAATTATCATTGGATTCTTTCAAAACTTTTACCCTAGAAAAGTTTTATTTGATCTTTATATAAGGTTAGCTTTAATTGCATTCCCGGAAAGAAGACACTTTTTATTATAGATTTCCAAAGAAATATTCTTTTTGTAAACTCCATATTTGGTATTACATTTTTCTCAATACACCTAGAGTTATTTTTTTTTTACTTTAACGTTTTAAAAACATCTAAAGAATTCTTTGCATTTGAGCATTTTTATTTCATAAACATGCGTTTATGTGTCGCCTGCTATTATTGAGATAAAGTCATGTCGTGGTGAAATAACACAGGCAGGCAAAAAAAAAAAAAAAAGATCTGAAAAATAAAATATTATGGCGGCCATTTTCTTTTTTCGGAATTCAGAGAAGCAATGGGTTGAATGAAAACAGAAAAATGGTGAAGGTGAGAGTTTGAAACATAAAGAAAATTCTAACAGGGGTGGAAAATGAGGAAGAGGGGAGCTTCCACCAATTAAGCAAAGTAAGGAACGGGGATATTTGGAGAAGACGACAACCTGCGAGACAAAATAAGGTATTAAATATACGCATTAAAAATCAATTCAGTAAAAAAGTCAGAGAGAGTTGCAACCTTGGTTGAAGTGAGTGTCCCTAATGATGTAGGTCTTAACAGAGCTGAAAGACAGAAACAGACTAAGCATCAAGGTCTCATGTATGATATGAGAAGAAACTGGAATCTTAGGGAGATATCAATCATACCAGTTATTATAGGTGCCACAGGGTTTATGAGGAAGAACTGTAAAGTCCTATCTAACTGATATTCCTGGTGAACAAAGTGCAAAAGAGATCCAGACAATTGCGCTTAAGGGAACAACGAGGATACTAAAAAGAGCTCTCGGTTGGTTTCAATAAAAAGCAGGGCAATGTTGGCAGCTGGTTGTGCTGCCCCATACCCAATGTTATAATCTTCAAAGGGAAGAAATTTAGACGCAGTAACATTAAATTGTACCGTCCTTTTACGGCCCCATTCCACTAGAGACTAGTGGGCGCAAAATTAATTTCACGGCTAAATTAGAACACGAAAGCAAAGTGAAATGATAGATACTCGGAGTTAGACATGTACAACGAAAAGGGCTACTCATTATTGAAATTAATTTTCAATAAAGTTCGAAATACAACCATTAATCTCAAGTATCCAGCTAATAAGTTCTACTAAAAAGATTTAAGAACTCTGCAGTCATAACTCGACATACAACTACCGATACAAGTAAACAAATAAGCAGGTTTATAACAAATATGAGTGATTCATTAGCCAGTTTGCGAACTGAAGGTTAAATATTTATTTCTTTTTTCACTAAAATTCCAAAGGAAAGTTCATTAAACTATTTTTTCTGTGTAAAAGTATTATTATTTTTATTATTTTTTTTTTTTTTTGAAATCCTTTAAGATGAGGCTCCATAATTTAGGCATTCATTCTTTTTTATGGACTGCTATCCGCGTCTTCATAGTTGTTATCGTTTTACCATGTTTTGGGCAACTCATCCTCTGGCCTTCTTCAAGTGATTCACCGGGATGGGTGAGGAATGCTAAGACTTGGAAATTATCTTCAGTAAATTACTGCCTTCTATAGATGTTGTCTCACCAACTAATCCCCTGACCTACTTGAGTAGGATTGAAACCGGTACCTTCAGACAATGCTTACCTGGAACCGTAAAGACTGAATGGCTCTATCGACTGCGTCATCGAAGAGCCATTATCGTTGGATTTTATGGTCTCATAAATCCAATGCTGTGTCCTTATCTGGTTTACTACATACATTTTTGTTAGCTTAAATAAATTTATATAATGTTACATATGTCCGCATTATGGTTTTGTTTGGTTATTTTATTTTACGCCATATCACCAGTTTTCGTGTTATTTAATGCAGAATCTTATTTTGGGAAAAGAATGTGTTATGCTTCAAGTTCTATATATATATCTTTCCATTTTTATTCATGACGTTGTGTTTGCTTTTTTTCTATAAGAAAAAAAAATGTTATTGTTTTTGACATGATTGAGTTTTGCCAAGGTAAAAGATAAACATTAACGTCTTGTGCATTTCAGGCAAGAAAGTAAGTATCTTCAGAACTTCTGATGGAAATATTTGATTTTATTATCATTAGAATTTTTCTTGTATCATTTGTTTATTAGCTCATAACATTTTATGCTTATTTTCTTAATATAATTATAATCAATATTTCCTCGTTTCCTTCAAGTTCCTCAACATAGTTTTATCATTTTTGACGAGGAATTCGGCCTGAAATGCGAGATATTTGTCACCTATTTCGTTATATTAGCAGGCCGCTCGACATTGCCTAGTCGTAAGATACGCTTAAATATGATAGTTTAATTCATGCAGATTACGTATTTATTATTATAGAGACAATTCTCTATCGATTATTATATTGAACCTAATATATAAGAGTGAGACCAAAACTAAAAAAGTATTGACTCGAGTGCACTCAGCTAGAACCTACAACTCTCCGCCCTCATTTTTTTACCCATACGTTACGCCTATATATATATATATATATATATATATATATATATGCTTCAGAATAAAATTTTCCAACAATCAGCTTGTATGAAAACCTGTGATTATTTGATTTACAAGATATTACTGGCAATAATATTCTATAAGTATTATCCTACCTAAATAAGAATTGCTCGATATACAAGATAGAGCAAATAAATCAAATTTTAGTCAATCAATGAATTTAAAAATTTATGAGGTGAAATGTTTGAGTTTGAGATCAAAGGGTTTTAGCAAATAAAGTGCAAACCATTATAACTATTTGCTAATATTTTCTCCTCTGAAGAGATGGTAGACATCGAAATCCTATAGGATAAGGAGTTAAAATATTTCTAATGTATTCTTTGTCTTACATAGAATAATAAAAATCTTTTGATCTGAAACTCAAACATTTCACGTCATAAATTTTTAAATTCATTGAATGACTAAAATTTAATATATATATATATATATATATATATATATATATATATATAAATATATATATATATATATATATATATATATCGATTCACCTATAGAAGCACCCTATCGTCGAAGACAAGATTCAGTCAATCAAGCAGGCATAGTTATATAAATTCACTTGTCCCTTTTCGAAAGATGTAATCGTCCGATCGTCAAAGAAGCAAGCAAGCAAGCAAGCACTGTTCACAGATTTATATATATATATATCTCAGAACATAAAAAGACACACATATACGAGCACATTGACATTTTACTTAATGGGATTCGTATTTTAGGTTTCGTTTTGTTTTTCAGGATTTGGAAATTCGAAGACTTTGAATCTTCGAAATCAGTTTTCAGGATAATGAAAATTCTAGAGTTGCAAGAAAAAATAAACTCATGCAATATTTTAAGTAACAAAAACAAAGCAAATAAAATTTAATTCTTTTCAATAGCAATTATTTTCGACAATTATTTTAACTAATTGTTTTAATTAATTAAATTTCTTTATAATTTCGTAAACTTTTTCTTTACGCTTAGTTCGGAGTCATGAATTGACAGTCGATAAGAATGTTGAACGCTGACCTAAATTCCAATAACGCAGCATTTCAAAATTGTTTTTTTTTTTTCTTTTTTTTTTGTTGTTCTTTGATAAACAGCGGGGTTATACAATTTAGGATGGTGAAATTATGCATACTAGCTCAACAACATGAATAAAATGTATAAACTAATACTATTCTTAAGAATCCTGGCCATTTTTCTCGGATGTTACCCCTGAGAATGTTTTCTTTTGTCCTTGTATGATTACATGTTTATTTCACATAAAATTAGTTTAAAATTTTTATATGCGTTTTATGGTACCTAATGTTGTTGATGTCTAAATAAGTTCCATTATAAAAAAAAAAAAATAAAATAAATATTGTTCACCTCGGGGCCTGCTCTACAATCACGATATTCATGTCGCTTCCGGTGTATTGAATATATTAGTAAAAGCAGATTAACGTGCAATGGTTTGAGAACTCAATGTAAGTTAGATGTACGTCATGAAAACTTCTGTAAATGTAGAAATTAAATTCTGAATTCGCCATCGCGACCTCTTTTATAATAAAGATTCTTTACGCGAATCATTATATATATATATATATATATATATATATATATATATATAAAATGAAGATTTTTTTTATGCATTTATCATCCCAATTAAATATACTGATCCTTCTGAAATACTATTTAATAAATTCAATTTCACGGTCCAAGCTCTAAAATAGCCTAAAGGTAGTTATCGACCCATTATCTACTTTAGGATTAGTGATTTTAAATTATTTTAAGCATAATTATTATCGCTCATTTTCGTTTGTCTGTCACGTTTACCTTATATTACCAGTTTCGTTTTTCTGTCACGTTTACGTTCCATTAATAGTTTCGTTTGTCTGTCACGATTACGTCATATTACCAGTTTCGTTTGTCTGTCACGTTTACGTTATATTACCAGTTTCGTTTGTCTCACGTTTACGTTCCATTATCAGTTTTGTTTGTTCGTCACGCTTTTTATTATTTTTTCTTTGCCCGTCACGTTTGCGTTTCATTTTTTTTTGTCCGTCACGTTTGCTTTTCATTATAATTTTCGTCTGACCGCCATGTTTATGTAACATAAACAGGTTCGTTTATTCGTCACGATAATGTTTCATTATTAGTTTGTTTTTTTCTGATTTATAGTTCATTTTCAAACACTTTCGTTCGTTAATCAACATAAATTTCAATTCACTCTTTTGTCAAATATTTTTTTCTTTGGCCTTTCTTACGCTTAAGTTTCAGAATGACACTTTCGGTCGTCGTTATGTTTAAATTTGTTTTCATTCAACGTATAGATTAAACAGTTCTATCTAAAGAAAAAAACTTCTTGTTTTAAACATAATTTCGCATTATTTTTCAATCTACTCATATTTTTAGATACGAGTTCTTCACTTATAAGAATAATTAAAGGATGGAGGCCACTCGTTGGTCGTAATTAAATAGAAAACTACGAACCTATTAGCCGTTCGGAACCGTTAAAATAAGAGGCATTTCTATCAGTGTCTGATATTAAGACAATTGTACCTCCTTATCCCCATTCCTTAGGGGACGATCATATTGACAATGATTAGGGTAATATCATGTGTGCATTGTGAGGATGTGGGTGTCCATGAGGGGAAGGGTCGTCTAATTAATAGTAGATGTGGAGGTCGACTTGATAGAGAACAGAGAGGAAGGCAAGCCTATGACCTGTGAATCTGAGCATGCGTGGAGAGCGAGATCAATTTACTAAAATATCAAACGGCATTTTCTGAAAAGGAAGACTTCTAGAAATATTGCCTTTCAAAATAAAAAAAGTGTAAGATGCGTTCATTTACTCTATGCAAATATTCAAATAGAATGAAGTTTGATCTTTGTCTTAGTAATTAAATGGTGTTCATTGAACAGAAATCTTATTAGAAAGGTATAAAATCTCCCTCTTTTTGTCGAATAGTCTTGAAGTTTTTCGAACTTAAAACAAATAATTTACTTCCAAGAAGTTCGTTAGAGAATTATCTTGTCTTTAAATCGTTTGTCTCGGTGTGTATATAAACCATATTTGTCTCGAATTTCTATCCCACCTGGTATAAATCAAGTACGTGGGATAAAAATTCAAGGAAAATATTGTTATATATATATATATATATATATATATAATCTCGACCGATGGGTACTCTTGCAGAATTTGACCTGGAACTTGGGATTTTTCGTAAATTATGGTTCGGGCATGACCCAGAGTCACTGGATTAATCGAGCAAAATAACAGGCGCAGTTGAAGCCCAAGGAGGCTCACTTTCGAAACGATTTAGACGAAATATTTAAATCTATGCAAATATACGCAAAATCTAAACTTTTAGAAACACACTTACAAGAAAGACAGAAAAGAGCGTTAAAAATAAAAAATAAAAAATAAAAGGGGGATTAAAAATAGAGTAATAAGAATGAAAATCAAGATGGCGGTGATTCGGGAAAAGGATAACGGGTCAGGCGGGTAAAGAGGGTTAAAAAAATGCAATCAAAGAAAAAAGTTGAACCTAAATGAACATAAAAAACTCAAAAATAGAACATTTAAAAAGTAAAAGATATAATGATATGAAAAAGTGAAGCGAGAAATTTAACAAAAAAGTAGAAATAAATCTTGGAAACCAATTTTCCCCAGAAAATATATTTGTTTTTGGAAACATGAATAGAATAAAATAAAAAAAACAAAAAAATAAAGGAATTTTAATGAAAGCGAAAAAGTATTTGCATTGATTTCAGATTTTGGAAAGAAAGTAAGTATTAAGGCTTTATATATATATATATATATATATATATATATATATATATATATATATATATATATATATTATAAAGCCTTAATACTTTGTTCTTATAAATAAAAGTAAAATTATATAAACAGTATGAGGAGTTAACGCGGATCGGTTAACGCTTCAACAGTTATAAGTCTCGTCAGGACTAAATGAATCTTGCTGTCAGAAAGCTGTGTTCAGAGATGTTGAAACGTAGATTGATCCGCGTAGACTAGTTACAATGTTGATATAGTTATGTAATTATTAATAATCCCTACACGTGTGCTTTTAGTTAACGTCAATGTACCTCGAATTTTATATATATATATATATATATATATATATATATATAAGAGAGAGAGAGAGAGAGAGAGAGAGAGAGAGAGAGATGAGAATAATACCCATCCAAGGACAAGTTAAATGCACTACCTTAATGCGACTTTACGAGACAAAAAATGAAGATATGATGAAACTAAACGATATATTTAGAATTCTTATTCAGATTTTAATTAAAAGCCCAATAAATTATTTTGATTCTGTTACATATCTCAAATTTAAGGCTTTGTACTGTTATGAAGACTAGATGTATGCATTCATGACCTAAAGATTTACTTCTCTCTTGCGAGATTCTAGGAAATCAACCCCTGTGACGGACGTGCGTCAAAAGCAAAGATACGTCATTGAATTCCTGGCAAATGTGCATTGAAAATCGTAACTGTACAAAAAATATATTCTGGATCAGAAAAGGTCGTTCGTCTTAATAGTACATCACCTGTCTTCGTAGCTCTTCAACGCTTTAAGTTAAAAAATAGTAGGCTTTACTTTGGGAACGACCCTTGTATCATAATTGTGTAAACATTATAAGGAGTACTATAATTGTATTTCTTAATGCTTCCCTTATGTCTTGAGTGCTTTTGAAAATATTTTTGGTACATTTTATTAATATACTTGAACACGCATATATATATATATATATATATATATATATATATATATATATATATATATATATATATATATATATATACTTATTAGAGATGGGACGATTCCGATATTTTTCCCAAGTTCGATACAATTACCGATTCCGTACTAATTCCAGATTCCAATTCTTTATAAATCTCTAAATATTTAACAAAGCAATATCGTCTGCGTAATCTGCATCAGTTATGTGTGCTGATTCATGACGTCTGTTTCTGGATTCATATAGGGTGAAGCCTAGCATGTTGTGTATATCAACAGAGGTGTGAAGTACAAAGTCAAGACAGACAATGAAAAGAAAAGGGGCGAGAGTATCTTCTTGTAGAACCCCAGTGCGGATGTGGGAAAATTCAATGTCCCCATCTGGGGACTTAACCATTGCCCGAGTGTGCTCATATAGCATCATGCTAGCATTAATGACTTCATTTGGAATGCCATATGCTTTTAATCTGCTGGCCATTTTTCCTCGAATGCTTTGGAGAAATCTACAAAGATCATGACTGCATCAATGTTTTTTGCTTTGACTCCTTCAATCAGTCTCCTAACAGTAAGTATTTGGCTAGTAGTGGAGCGATTCTTTCTAAATCCATTTTGGTTCTTCCTGAGCACTTCTTCGATCTGATGCGCAAACACTGTTACGTAAGCTAGAAAAGTCTACAAATGGCATTGGTCTCCACATAAATGCAGATAAGACAAAGTTCATGACTTTCAATGTGAAAGGAGAGATGAGGGCTTTGGTTGGATCAACACTGAAAGAAGTCACTGTGTTTACGTATCTGGGCAGCAACATAGTTTCCACATAGAAAGATATCGGAATTCGCATCTAAAAAGCATGGACCGGATTGGATGGGCTATATTCACTATGGACTTCGGGACTGGCTGACAAACTGAAAAAGGCAGTTCTTCAGGGCAGTGGTAGAGTCTATCCTTGTTTACGGTGCTACAACCTGGACACTCACCAAAAGATTGGAAAGAAAACTAGACGGCACATACACCCGTATGCTAAGAACAATATTAATTATATTTTGGCAAAATCATCCTACAAAGCAGCAACTTTATGGCAACCTACCTGCCATATCTAACACCATGAGAGAAAGACGCCTACGATTTACCGGTCATTGTCTGAGGAGCAAGCATGAATTGGTGAGTGATATATTGCTATGGACTCTACGACACGGACGTGCAAGTAAAGGGCGACCTAGATCAACGTACATCCAACAAATAGCACACGACGCCAACTGTGAACCTGAATATCTGCGGCAACTGATGGAAGACAGAAAACTCTGGAGAGGAAGAGTCACATTGTTCCGGGCAAGAAGCTCGTCATGATGATGATGATGATGATGATGAAATATTTAACTATAGAGTTGCTATTTTTCACGATTTGTGTAAAAACATGTGTTAAATATGCAGATATTTCCCGAAACGTAAATTTACACTTGTGGAGGATTGTTAGAGAATGGATTGAGAGAGAGAAAGAGAGAGAGAGAGAGAGAGAGAGAGAGAGGGGGGGAGAGAGAGAGGGAGGTGATAAATTATATTGTAGACACCTTGACCGGAAGTCAGGATCAGTTGATTGGATTGCGTGTGAGTCACGTGATTAGGATAGCTAAATCGAGGAGATTTGGTTTGGACTTAGAAGGCCATGAACGGCTTCACATTCGTCTCCTCCCCCTTCACTGGGGAGAGGGGCGCTGACGTGTGTAGAAATGAGACTAAGAGAAACCACACAAGCCAGAGATTCACTTTCCATCCTTCTGCGAGACATCTTGAAAGTGAAATAAACTATAAAAAAATTCATCGTTTTGGAGTGATTGAATCTTCTAAACAGATACCAGTCTCCCTCCAAGACAGGCGATGATTCCAGATAGACCAACACCCAACAAGGTATGTCCGAAAATACATGTACCGAACACACATTCACACACTAAAGCATATGAACATATCATAATAGACTGACTACTAGACCATCACAGAATGTTAACCCTGACTAGATATCACACACGATCCCCTTTATGATACAACACAACAGGATGATCTATAGATTTTAGCTTTACTGATATTTTAAACATCAATAAATATTTATTTTATTATTATTACCAGCAATAGAATATTTTGTTTTAACAAATTCAAATAAAATAAAGACAAAAGAATCGTTTTGGCATCGGAAAATAGACAATTTTTTCGAGTTCTATACCGATTCGATACACACAAATTTGTCGATTCTTCCGATTAAGTGTCCCAATATATATATATATATATATATATATATATATATATATATATATATATATATATATATACACATTAGGGGTTTAAAATTAATAAATGGAGTCTTATCAAGCCGGAGACAATGCATAGTAAAGAGTAACGTAGATCAACAGAAAAGATAGTTTATAAAACATTATGAAAGAGTAAATAAACTATTCAAATAAAAATGTGATATTCGATATTTAATTTGAATAGTTAATATTTTTAATTTGAAAATGTTTTATAAACTATGTTCTGTTCATTTACCCTACTCTTTTCTATCTATTAACTGTCTCCGTCTTTGTATAACTTATTTTAAACATCAAATTTTGTATCACACAATATCATATATATATTAGACGTTAAGAGGAGATTATAGATAGATATATAAATACCCGTTCACATACACTTTTCACGATAAAGCTAGAACCCAGAATTAGATAGAATCGAGCAATTGCATCAGCAACGGACAACGCCGGACCCAAAGTGGGTTTCGATGTACTGCATCTCATCAGTGACGTGCTCCAACATAGGCGCGACCAAAAGGTCAGTATTACACACTTCATGCGTGCGACGACCTTTTGTTCGCGCCTATGTCGGAGCACGTCATTGATGAGATGCTGTACATCGAATCCCACTTTGAGTCTGGCGTTGTCCGTTGTTGATGCAATTGCTCGATTCTATCTAGCTTTATCGTGAAAAGTGTATGAGAACGGGTATTTATATATCTATCCATAATCTCCTCTTAATGTATAATATGTGTAGAAAAAGCGGTTCATCCTTCGTGGGGACGTGATGTCCCTCAACAAATAGGTTGTTCCGAAATCGTGTCTGGGGAGTCGGCTGATTTCACTTAATGTTTGTAGATGTGATATCTACCGCCTGCATACCAGCAGTCACTATCTTAGTTGTATGGGACGTGTTGCTTTTCACATCGTAGAATGTAGAACTGGATAAAAATATAAGAATTAAAAAATCGAGGCATAGCCAATAGATTGCGCCGTGGCCCATATGGTTAGGTCGTCAGTATTGCACACTTCATACGCGCGACGACCTTGGTTCGCGCCTATGTCGGAGCACGTCACTGATGAGATGAAGTACATCGAACCCCACTTTGGGTCCGGCGTTGTCCGTTGTCGATGCAATTGCTCGATTCTATCTAATTCTGGGTTCTAGCTTTATCGTGAAAAGTGTATGTGAACGGGTATATATATATATATATATATATATATATATATATATATATATATATATATATATATATATATATATGGCAATCTAACCTAATAAATGAATCGTAATTAATTTTGGAATTTATATTATAGAAAATACGACGCGTAACATACGCAAATTATTTTTTTTATATATTAACACTGAGGAGTGTGTGTGTATATATATATATATATACACACATGCATATTAAGTTGTTTATTTCACACTGACACAAAATCACAGACACACACACATATAACGTGTAAACAGGAATCCATACATGTTAAGCACAGGCCTGAATCTTAAATTATATATGATCGTACGCATATATTTAAAAATCATACATATTAATAAACATATATATATATATATATATATATATATATATATATATATATATATATATATATATACATAAATACTTGTGTGTGTGTGTATATTTTTTTTTTCTTGATTTTTTAAACGATAATATGGTTAGCTTCCCCACCTTGGAGATCATTTTTTTTATATAGAATCGCCTATTTTTTATTCGGACATAATATTTTTATTTATATATAATTTTTTAAAATTATATATTGAAATTAGCATATACATATTTATATATACAGTAACCCATTCAATATATATATATATGTGTGTACGAGATATTCTAATTCTAAAACCCATTCATTTGCGATATTTGTTTAATATATTACCAAAAGACTTTTTTTTAAACAAATCTTCATTTTAAATATATGTACAGATTATATCAATTTAAGTCGCCCCCTTTCATCCCGTAGAACACCTTTCCCCTGCATTCGTATTCATATATTATTAATTTTCGAAATAAAACCGAGAAAAAAAAGTACGGACGAAATATTTCGTTAAAATTTCTCACAGAGAAACTTTAATTTGTATTAATTTATGTTATTTACGAGGATAGTTTATATTTTAAGTAAAAATAGATTCATGTTGTTAAATCGCTAACTCTGTTTACAAAATGAACATGACCGAAAAAAAAATGAAAGGGTGACACGAAAAGCAGACATTGCGATATTTCGCTTTAATTAAATACCTAATTAATTATCGTTAAATGAACATACAGATAAAATATGAATTATAATTGGTGTATTTTTGTAAACTCTGAAGATTTTAATAAGGCTTCAGTTAAGTTTGCAACATTCTTTTTGGACATTACTTTTTTTTTATAATTATATATATTATATATTATTTATATAGATAAATATTACATAGTCGGTACATTGCCCGCTAATGATTTAGACAATTGGTCGGTAAGAACCAAAAGTCCTCGTCGGGCGACGTAATAAAGTTTCTGTACCACTGAAAGCGTCTGACTTTTAGTCCTTACCGACCACTTGTCTGAAACCTTAGCATGTTTAGTGTAGCGACTATGTAATATTTGTCTATATGAATAAAAATATTGTATTTTGCCTTTTTTATTAAGCACTCTTAACAACTTTGTTTTAATTCACCATGAATATCTTTTAACCTGGAATATATATATATATATATATATATATATATATAATACTTATGTATTGTTAAATAAACATGTTTACATCCCGCTGCTACAAACAGCCATTTGTTTCAGTCAAACAACAGATATCATCAGGCAGCGACTTGACTATTAAAAAGATTATTCCTTGAACTTTTGAATAGTCAAGTCTCTGCCTGATGATATCTGTTGTTTGATTGAAACAAATGGCTGTTTGTAGCAGTGGGATGTAACCATGTTTATTTAACAATAAATTAGTATTATTAGCTTTTTTTATTGAGCACTATCTAACAACCTCGTTGAATTCATTAGTTTATTACTTTTGAATAACAAAAACCCGAGTATATATATATATATATATATATATATATATATATATATATCCAAGCATGTCTAATAAACTAAGATAGAGTTCATATTTTTCTGATGATAATCTCGACTTGACGAGCAATTTGTGTATTTGCTGATAAATAGTGAATTGTTGACTGAGTGATCTTGTTTCAGCTATTTTCTTCTCGAGCAATTGATCGTCATCAGGTATATTATTTTTTGCAATACTTTGTTCGTTTGATTTGGCATTCTTTTCCAAGTGGTTGGACAAGGAAATAAAGATAAGGAAGCGATGTGACCGAATCTTATTTATTTATTATAGTTATATAATAGTTTATTTTATTCATGCTTTTTAAAATATTTTTGTTCCTGTTTTTTAATCAGTAAATATGTTTAATATGTTAGTGCCTGTATCAAATGCAATTTTATTAATATTAGGGGATCAATAATGATCGGTTAATTAGTTTACAATTGAACCCTGTACATAAAAATACATGAACATAACTTTATATTAGAAGTTTAGAAAGGGTTCGGACTGGGTTAACTGACACTGGTGTATTTTCTCTTAAATTATATTAAACTTTAATTGAATATGTACATTGTGTCTTTTTATAGTACGCGACGCAGTTCTGGTTTATATTTTCATTTAAAGTTCATTTGAAAAGGCCAAACCTTCGTAGGCAGACGATGATCTTTATGAAAACAAGTTTTGATAAAGTCGATTGTCTCTGGCGTATGCAATTATCACAATTCTTTCCAATGCACAATGGCGCAATAGAAATACCAGCCATCATGTGAGGTTTCGCTCTATTCATAACAATCACACACACAAAAAAAATCCTCTCTACCCGAGTTGAGTAATGACGAATTAACTCAACCAAGGACGTCGCTTTATTCAATGTTTATTTGTTTTCCAACAATTTCTCATAAGTAATTACAATTGGAACCACGTGGAAATTTCACGGTTGCCTTCTTTGTTATAATTGCATTTGTGAAAGGTTCAAATACAATATAACTAAAACTAGTTGTTCACAGCGTAATATCTTGTATTATCTTTGATTGTGTCGTAATGAATTGAATCATTTACAGTAATACTCAATCAGAAAAGATTCAATACCGTATTGTTCAATACAGATTATTAGAGAAAGTATAGTTTTAGAAATTGGAGGAAAAAAATGTACAATAAATATTTTTTTTATGGAAATTTGTTTATAATTTCTGAAATTTATTTTAAGGATTACTTTTGTTGCTAGGAAAATTTGTAAAAAAGAGATTCAACTAGAGAGAGGGCGACAAAACAAAGGAGGAAAGAGTAAAAGGAAAGATCGTGAGACAAGAGGGCGAGATATGGAGAGAAGGGGCGAAAAGGAGAAAGGAAAGAGTGAGAAAGTGACAAATGAGAGAGAACGGTTACATGACAGAGAGAGAGAGAGAGAGAGAGAGAAAGAGAGAGAGAGAAAGAGAGACAGGGTGACCAGACAGAGAAAGAGAGACATGGTGACCAGACAGAGAAAGAGAGACATGGTGACCAGACAGAGAAAGAGAGACATGGTGACCAGACAGAGAAAGAGAGACATGGTGACCAGACAGAGAAAGAGAGACATGGTGACCAGACAGAGAAAGAGAGACATGGTGACCAGACAGAGAAAGAGAGACATGGTGACCAGACAGAGAAAGAGAAACAGGGTGACCAGACAGAGAAAGAGAAACAGGGTGACCAGACAGAGAAAGAGAAACAGGGTGACCAGACAGAGAAAGAGAAACAGGGTGACCAGACAGAGAAAGAGAAACAGGGTGACCAGACAGAGAAAGAGAAACAGGGTGACCAGATAGAGAAAGAGAGACAGGGTGACCAGATAGAGAAAGAGAGACAGGGTGACCAGATAGAGAAAGAGAGACAGGGTTACCAGATAGAGAAAGAGAGACAGGGTTACCAGATAGAGAGAGAGAGAGAGAGAGAGAGAGAGACAGGGTGATCAGATAGAGAGAGAGAGAGACAGGATGACCAGATAGAGAGAGAGACAGGGTGATCAGATAGAGAGAGAGACAGGGTGATCAGATAGAGAGAGAGACAGGGTGATCAGATAGAGAGAGAGAGACAGGGTGATCAGATAGAGAGAGAGAGACAGGGTGATCAGATAGAGAGAGAGACAGAGTGATCAGATAGAGAGAGAGAGAGGCAGGGTGATCAGATAGAGAGAGAGAGAGACAGGGTGATCAGATAGAGAGAGAGAGAGGCAGGGTGATCAGATAGAGAGAGAGAGAGGCAGGGTGATCAGATAGAGAGAGAGAGGCAGGGTGATCAGATAGAGAGAGAGAGGCAGGGTGATCAGATAGAGAAGGAGAGAGACAGGGTGATCAGATAGAGAAGGAGAGAGACAGGGTGATCAGATAGAGAAGGAGAGAGACAGGGTGATCAGATAGAGAGAGAGAGACAGGGTGATCAGATAGAGAGAGAGAGACAGGGTGATCAGATAGAGAGAGAGAGACAGGGTGATCAGATAGAGAGAGAGAGACAGGGTGATCAGATAGAGAGAGAGAGACAGGGTGATCAGATAGAGAGAGAGACAGGGTGATCAGATAGAGAGAGAGACAGGGTGATCAGATAGAGAGAGAGAGAGGCAGGGTGATCAGATAGAGAGAGAGAGAGGCAGGGTGATCAGATAGAGAGAGAGAGACAGGGTGATCAGATAGAGAGAGAGACAGGGTGACCAGATAGAGAGAGAGAGAGAGAGAGAGAGAGAGAGAGAGAAAGGGTGACCAGATAGAGAGAGAGAGAGAGGGTGACCAGATAGAGAGAGAGACACACACACAGGGTGATCAGATAGAGAGAGAGAGAGAGGGTGACCAGATAGAGAGAGAGACACACACACAGGGTGATCAGATAGAGAGAGAGAGAGAGAGAGAGAGAGAGAGAGAGACAGGTTGATACGATAGAGAGAGACAGGTTGATACGATAGAGAGAGACAGGGTTATCAGATAGAGAAAGAGAGACAGGGTTATCAGATAGAGAAAGAGAGACAGGGTGATCAGATAGAGAAAGAGAGACAGGGTGATCAGATAGAGAAAGAGAGACAGGGTGATCAGATAGAGAAAGAGAGACAGGGTGATCAGATAGAGAAAGAGAGACAGGGTGATCAGATAGAGAAAGAGAGACAGGGTGATCAGATAGAGAAAGAGAGACAGGGTGATCAGATAGAGAAAGAGAAACAGGGTGATCAGATAGAGAAAGAGAGACAGGGTGATCAGATAGAGAAAGAGAGACAGGGTGATAAGATAAAGAAAGAGAGACAGGGTGATCAGATAGAGAAAGAGAGACAGGGTGATCAGATAGAGAAAGAGAGACAGGGTGATCAGATAGAGAAAGAGAGACAGGGTGATCAGATAGAGAAAGAGAGACAGGGTGACCAGACAGAGAAAGAGAGACAGGGTGACCAGATAGAGAGAGAGACACACAGGGTTACCAGATAGAGAGAGAGACACACACAGGGTGACCAGATAGAGAGAGAGAGACAGGGTGACCAGATAGAGAGAGAGAGAGACAGGGTGACCAGATAGAGAGAGAGAGAGAGAGAGACAGGGTGACCAGATAGAGAGAGAGAGACAGGGTGACCAGATAGAGAGAGAGAGAGAGAGAAAGGGTGACCAGATAGAGAGAGAGAGAGAGAGAGAGAAAGGGTGACCAGATAGAGAGAGAAAGACAGGGTGACCATATATATATAGACAGACAGGGTGACCATATATATATAGAGAGAGACAGGGTGACCAGATAGAGAGAGAGAGAGACAGGGTGACCATATATATATAGAGAGAGACAGGGTGACCATATATATATAGAGAGAGACAGGGTGACCAGATAGAGAGAGAGAGAGACAGGGTGACCAGATAGAGAGAGAGAGAGACAGGGTGACCAGATAGAGAGAGAGAGAGAGAGAGGGTGACCAGATAGAGAGAGAGAGAGAGAGAGGGTGACCAGATAGAGAGAGAGAGAGAGAGGGTGACCAGATAGAGAGAGAGAGAGACAGGGTGACCAGATAGAGAGAGAGAGACAGGGTGACCAGATAGAGAGAGAGAGACAGGGTGACCAGATAGAGAGAGAGAGACAGGGTGACCAGATAGAGAGAGAGAGACAGGGTGACCAGATAGAGAGAGAGAGACAGGGTGACCAGATAGAGAGAGAGAGACAGGGTGACCAGATAGAGAGAGAGAGAGAGGGTGACCAGATAGAGAGAGAGAGAGAGACAGACTGACCAGATAAAGAGAGAGAGAGAGACAGACTGACCAGATAAAGAGAGAGAGACAGGGTGACCAGATAAAGAGAGAGAGACAGGGTGACCAGATAAAGAGAGAGAGACAGGGTGACCAGATAAAGAGAGAGAGACAGGGTGACCAGATAAAGAGAGAGAGACAGGGTGACCAGATAAAGAGAGAGAGACAGGGTGACCAGATAAAGAGAGAGAGACAGGGTGACCAGATAAAGAGAGAGAGACAGGGTGACCAGATAGAGAGAGAGAGAGACAGGGTGACCAGATAAACAGAGAGAGACAGGGTGACCAGATAAACAGAGAGAGACAGGGTGACTAGATAAAGAGAGAGAGAGACAGGGTGACCAGATAAAGAGAGAGAGAGACAGGGTGACCAGATAAAGAGAGAGAGACAGGGTGACCAGATAAAGAGAGAGACAGGGTGACCAGATAAAGAGAGAGACAGGGTGACCAGATAAAGAGAGAGACAGGGTGACCAGATAAAGAGAGAGACAGGGTGACCAGATAAAGAGAGAGACAGGGTGACCAGATAAAGAGAGAGACAGGGTGACCAGATAGAGAGAGAGAGAGACAGGGAGACCAGATAAAGAGAGAGAGACAGGGTGACCAGATAAAGAGAGAGAGACAGGGTGACCAGATAGAGAGAGAGAGACAGGGTGACCAGATAGAGAGAGAGAGAGAGACAGGGTGTCCAGATAGAGAGAGAGAGAGACAGACAGGGTGACCAGATAGAGAGAGAGAGAGACAGACAGGGTGACCAGATAGAGGGTGACGGGGAGAGGGCGACGAGAAAGACGGAAACAGGGCGACGAGAAAGATGGATACAGCGCGACAAGGGCAGGATAGGCCTGTCAACTCCGGGTTTTTTACGACATCAAAATGTATTTTAAATCTTTTTACTTTGAAAATTCGAAGTGTTTAAAAGTGTTCGACTATTGATATTTACAGTCGTTTCATCCCGCTGAACCTTACACTTTACTTTTTTTATCAATCTAGTTTACAATAAATCAATATTGACCCAACAGGTCATAAGTCGTCTTGTTATATTGTAAATCCTGCATTTGCATTCAAGATTTTTTATGTGTTTCTCAACAAAATAAACCTTTGTCTTTGACATAGCAGAACATTATCCCTTTTTTGTACTAGACAAGGAGACATCAGACGTTTAAACGAACCATGTGAACGTTTGCTTTGTATACATTAGCTAATGGAACAATGGATGGAATGAGATGGTTTTATGTCTACTTTTATCCGCATTAATTATATGCAGAAATCAAAGGTTCACGTGATTATTAATGTGTCAGTTAACGCTGCCATAGGGAGTTGCAATAATTGCATTTGACGGCGACGATTACTAGATTTACAACAAACAAAGGAAACGGCCGGCTTTCAGTGGTTTAAGTATAAAATTGAGAGTAAAAGTTGTATAATAGATAACGACACGGTCTATTGAATCAATCGATTCAAATTCCAGTAAGTAGTTTGTTGCAGTATTAAATGGGTGGGTTGGTTTTACGGCGTGCCAACCATTGGTGGTTCATATGCCAAAATCACCCACTCACACACATACATACATATATATATATATATACATAGACAATTATTAAATACACACAAATAAATGACAAAATTCTATATTCTAAATTTAAAGATGTTTACAATCATACCGTTTATTTATTTAAGCCGTTGACATTCCCATCTTGAAATTATCTGCCTATAATTTGTAGTTACATAGACCTTCATAAAGGACTGGTATAAATAAAAGTTGCATTAAATTAAATGAACATATTCCCCCATAAACATACGCACATTTTATACATAATTATATATATATATATATATATATATATATATATATATATATATATATATACACTAGGGTTTTTTTTTATTCAAAAGTAATAAACTAATGAATTCAACGAGGTTGTTAGATAGTGCTCAATAAAAAGAGCTGATAATACTTGTTTATTGTTATATAAACATGCTCACATCCCGCTGCTACAAACAGCCACTTGTTTCAATCAAACAACAGATATCATCAGGCAGCGACTTGACTATTTAAAATGTTCAATGAATAACCTTTATTCATTGAACATTTGAATAGTCAAGTCGCTGCCTGATGATATCTGTTGTTTGATTGAAACAAGTGGCTGTTTGTAGCAGCGGGATGTGAGCATGTTTATATAACAATAAACAAGTATATATATATATATATATATATATATATATATATATATAGTAGCTGTCTACTCTGTTTAGAGTGTGACTACCCTTCAAAAATCGTTCAGGCTTTTGCTTTTTTTCTCAAGGACAGAATACACAGTAAATAACGGAAACTCTGGAACATACCTATGCGTGACTTTCTTTACAATAGAATTGAGCCTGCACAGCACACAATCCGCTTTGTGAGTGATGTACTGAGGGTCCAACGGCATTCTGAATTAGACGATTCGTCTATCAAAGTTTTCCTCATACATACGCGCAAGCAAACACACATATATACATATCTCATTTCGACTTCATGCCGTTGAATACGGTGTCTGACTAAACTGTGAAACCGTGTCACAGTGGCATTTATAGGTACTTAATTTCCTTCTATTTGTGTCAGTTGCAGATGGCTTAGAGGAAAGACGCTAGTCTGCGAGGCGATGAGAAGTTTGCTTGACTGTAGTCGAATTTTCTGCCTACCAGCAGTTTTCACTTCTTACACTGCCGATAGCATAAGCATGAAACACTGTAGGTGTAAAAAATATGTGTGTGTGTATATATATATATATATATATATATATATATATATATATATATTTCCGCGGATTAAGGACTATCCACTGAAGTGTTTCCTTTTCAGATTAAATATGTTTTTAACTCTTTTTCAAAGTGTTTTTTAACATGTTTTATTAATTGTTTGCTCTTATTATAAGCTCTATCTCCTATTTGGTTTTATCGAGCTTTTACATCTGGCTGAAATAACTTTATAAATATTAATTCTTTAATATTTATATTATACTTTAATTTTACCATCTTGGATTATTTTGGTAAATTTAATTGTAATTTTTATTATATATATATATTTATTACAGGTACAAAAGTTTGTGTGTGCGAAGTTTAAAAAACTGAAATATATCGCTAGATTTAATATTATGAATCGTTTATGGGACAAGATATCAGAAAATTCCATCGTACAACATAATAGTGCATATAAGCTTGACTAGGTTTATTTGCCGTAGTCTTCCTAATCAGCAATCTTATGTACTATTCCTTCAACTTTTTTATATACCACTAAATGTCTGACAAGCTAGGGCCTATCTTGTACCACGATTTCCTTCTTTGTCGGAATCGGTTGTCGATTAATCGGTGATGAATCGTTTCAAGAATTAATAGTGTAATCCAGGCTGTACGGAAGTAATGATTATAAGATACTTGACGCTCGCTAAAGTAATCATAATGATTACCTTATTGCCAGAGTAAGGTTAACACGGAAATTGGGCAACTAAATCCAAGACATTTTGGTACTCGAGTCACCCCAAGCAAAAACGCCGCCATCAAATCAACATTCATAACAGCAATCTATTTAGGGACATTGTAAACAATTTAAGTGTACAATTCAATCTACAACTGTTTAATAAAAAAAAAACACATACAAAAAAAAAACATTCGTATAACGAAGAATATCGTTTGATAGTTCTGATCATTTGGATGATTGAAATGAACCGTTCAACTACAATTCTCCAATCCGGCCTTCTTGGTCCGGGCATCAAGGATCAAAGTATAGTATATGTTCCGGCGAATGCTGCACTAAAAGACCATTACCCTTGCGGCAATCAGTTTCTAGTCCATGTAGGGGCAACCCTATATACAAAGAGGCAGCACTACCATCTCCCCTTTTCCTCCCCCTCTCCACATTAAAAAAACGGCTTCATGCCTAATTTGCTCAGTGTGGAAGCAAATAAATACAGATACATATACTAATGAAGTTCTGCCAATCTTTTTTTTTGTCTCAGTTGACACTGGATGACGTCACACAGATTACCTCAACTACAGCATGATGAAAATAGTTCTTTATAACGCAGTGAAGGATAAAATACCAAAAGGATTACGCCATCCATTATAACGGACCAGATGACTGTTGCGGATAGTGACTGTACACATCGTGTATGTTTGTATCCATTGCACACTGGATGGCGTCACAATGGGATTAGATCACACGTTTAAACAAAGGAAGACGTTATAAAAAGATAACGGTATCCAATAAAACACATTATAGATACCGGGACGAGAACTTTTATGGCTTTAAGTAGCAATATATATATATATGTAGAAAGAGAGAGGGGAGTGTTTATGTATATAATGGTTGTTTAGTTTTAGTTTCCTTAATGTAAATCCACTGAAACTCTTGTGTTGCTGAATGAATAGAACGAGTTAATAGTATGTTTATTTATACAAACATTGTTGACAATATATATATATATATGCATACATGTTATTGTAATGCCTCTGAAAATATGTACAACAAATATTATGCATATACGTATCCAATTATGTTTATATATATATATATATATATATATATATATATATATATATATATAATTTTTTAGCGTGTACGGATTCGTTTCATATAAACTCCACAACAGCTGGACCGATTTTTATAACATTTTTGAGAAATGTAATTTATATATCGGGCAGTGTTCTGAGATAGGTTTTCTATAAGAATGTTCTAAGCATCGAAAATGGATAAATCCAATATAAATAAAAGGTAATTTTGACCAGAGTTAACACCTTAAAAAGCCTAACATCACAAGTGCACTTGATGATGTGGTAGAGCTGATATCTATCTAATGTACCCTCTTTCAGCTTTAATCACTGTCTCGATACATGTTCGCAACTGAGAGCTTACCTTTTCACAGGCGCCGGCGGAAGCTCAGCGGATATTCGGCGTATGGTGGTAATTAGGCTGGTTTTGGTGTGGTGGGAGGTCATGTTGGTGATGTTCTCACCGTATGACCAAACAAAGTAGTCCATCGGGTTCAGGTCGAGAAGAGGGGTGGCAGTGAGAGAAGGGTACAAAGACCTGGCACTCCTGAAATCCAGCCTGTGCCTCTTTGGACTTGTGGGCCAGCGCCGTGGTCTGCTACCACACTCAGGGTCTGCCAGTGCCCACTTTATGCTCCAGGTGAACAGCATACTCTTCAGCACATGCAGGTACACTTTGATGTTGACTGTCAATCTGACTTCAAAGATGTGAGGTGATATGATATGGTCATGACTTGAAACCACACTAAAGACCGTAAGCGTGACCGGAAACTTCTTGTTCATCATCCCGAGCACGACCCTGTTATTCGTGGTACCCCAGCGATGCGTTTTGAGGGGGCTGGCAATGGTCTGTTGTAATAACTGAGATCGGTAGAACAGTGTGTCACTTTCAGACATGATAGAATGCTCCTATCGCTCTTGGAAATTGTACAGACTTGGCCAGCTAGTAGATGCTTTGTAACAAAGAAAACCTGTTTTTCTAGGTCGACAATTTTACCGTTTCACACTGTAGAAGGAAACTTATAGATAAATGTTGAGCATTCACAGTGAAAAGTAAAAGTATTCAACGACCAAAAATGAAACCTTGCATTCGCATATATATATATATATATATATATATATATATATATATATATATATATAATTAGTGGTCTATTTTAGCACAAATGCAAGATTTCGACTTTCGGTCATTGAATATCTGACTTAACTCTAAATGCCCGCCGACATCGGATTTATACTTACTTTAATGTTTCCTGCCATTTATCGGTTAATTCATTATTATTTAATTAGAATTATCACATTTTTTAGAATACTTAAAGATACGGACTGATTGGGAAATATAAACGCAGAGGCAGTCACCTAGTGTTTATCCAACCTACACGACTTCCGCTCGAACGAATACTCTGGATTGTTACATGTCTCCTCGCTAATTGTACTTTATTTAATTCACACATACACACATATATATATATGAGAGTGAGAGAGAGAGAGGGAGGTTCTTTAAGAGGAGACTTCGTTAGACGTCGCATCCCTATTAGTTTACCTAGCATCTTCTCTTCCTTCTGATGAGAAGCATTAGGCTTAGAAATGCCAAAGTATAAAGAGTTTTACTAACCCTGCACCCCTAATTGATGTATCATTTTTATTGAATACACGAATTCATATACATTAGTATATCATTTTATATTGTCGTTTTTATATTTTATTCGTACTATATATATATATATATATATATATATATATATATATATATATATATATATATATATATGACTACGTGACAGCGGAACAGGGATATGTGGATTCAAACTGAGATCAAAATTCAGCTATTTATACTATTCCGCTGTGAGCCATGAAAAAAGAAATCTGAAAGTTTGCATAAATATTGTCAAAGTATGCGCGTCCTGTCTGATCGGTCATACTATATTAAATAAATATGCTTAAAAATAACCTGATATTGATGGGAACAATAGAGTTTACGAGATCATTGGCAGATACACATGCACTCTGCACCGAATAAATGCAGTTGGTATACTGTATTTAATTCTCGCATTTTTTACTCGTGTAACACGTCTATTTTTTTTTTTTTTTTTGACGGCGCCGTTTACAAGGAAAACGCGGGAACCGCGACACGCACGCCCAATCGTGACGATGATAAACTAAAACACAGAAATTGGCGTTGTCCTTATTTTGTTTTATTTTCAATTTCCAGTAGTAGCGGTTGTTGTTGAGAAATGCCGCGTCGACGGCTGCAAGTTTAGATGTAGTTGGGAAATGTGTCTTGCAGTTTACAGCTAAGCACAGGAAGTACGATGTGTGCAATCATATATATATATATGTATATATATGTATATATATATATACACGTACGCATACATAATCGTGTATATATAAAGCTACGTACACATACGCATGTACATAGATACACACCTACCCACAGGCACACGCATATATATTGTAGATTCCGTTTGTCTTAACAGGCTATGCATGCTCACTGTAAAGGTGCATGCAAGAGTTGCGCAATCTCCAAACATCTCCTGAGTCGGCGTTGTACGAGTAAAATTCCAATAGCAAGTAAAGGTTCAGGACGATTGGAAACAATGCCGAGACAAGCGGAAGGCACATACAGTGCCTAGAATTCTAAAATGATCGCCCATCTGGCATTAGGCAGGTTCACCGATGCTTAATTTCAGTGATATGACGAGAATCGGTGTGTCAACATGATTATGCCGTAATATATCTATATACGATTACACGCACGCATGGATGTATATACGTACATGTATGTATATATACACGTACACATTCGCACATAAATATTCGTCTACATACGCACACATACGTACGTACGTACATACACACATATATATATATATATATATATATATATATATATATATATATATATATATACACGTACGTACACAGATGCATATATATGTAGATACACATATGTATATGCCTTTGGTGATAAATGCTAATAATTTTTTTGTTTGTGTGTTGACATTCATATTAACACCTTTTTATTTATTTAAAAGGAAAACACAACTTTGCTATACATAGGTCGTGGAATTGCATTCGTCTGCAAAAAGATCTGGCTAATTTACTATATTTTTTAAACATTCATTTTATTTAATCCTTTATTAGTGTTTTCGGTTTGATGCGATGATAACCTTTGTTAACTATTATGTGTAATTATATTTATACAGTTATTCTACATTAGTTCATGTTTAATTTTTAGCCTTACAGAAAATGTCTTTACAGCTCAGGTATTAACGCAAAGGTAAAAGTCGTAAATTAAACATTTTGGTTTGGAATTTTTAAACCTTTTTAAATCAGACTATATATTGGTTCTAATAAATGCAAAATCTGTACTAATCAAAATATCATATTTAAGTGTATTTTACGACTGGTCAAATAAATATAGAATATACAAAATAAAATACAAAATAAAATAGAGATCACATAAAAAGAACATAAATAAAAGAAAAAATCTAACAAGTTCAACAATATGCTAATAATCTAAAACACGCTATACACCTAAATCCCCCCTTAAATTTTCTGCGAGACTCCACACATCCATTTAATCCATTCCTTTCGTTCCACCCGGCATGCTCTGAATAGAACTGAATCCACCATCTGCAAAGAGGAGTTTTTCCCGAAATATATTATGGATATTTTCACAGACACAACAAGTAAGACATTTATACTTAATACAATTGAATAAATATATGCATATATAAAAACATATGTGTGTACTTATTGATTTGTAAATCGCCACTTGTTTTCGTCTTCTCTCAACGCCGACTATATCTCATTCCCCGCATTGTGATAGCTTTCTAAATCTCTACTATATATATATATATATATATATATATATATATATAAAATCACAGAATAATTTCTCAAGTGCAATAGGACATAATTATGACAAATCTTCAATATCAGATATTTATATAAATAATAAACGGGAAAATATTTAAAAAAATTACTACAGTTTTACGGTAATACCAATTATTAGAAGTGTGTGCAATTGATATAAATCAAAACACGATTAATCGCTCTCGCATACATTTGTAACTATCGAATATACCGTGAAACTGCAGTGAAGTATTGTGTTAGGAATCTTGCCTCATATTTCCTTATTGATTATATATATATATATATATATATATATATATATATATATATATATATATATATTATAGAAAGTAATGGGCCAGAGTTTAAAAGAACAAAGCCCCAGTTAAATATAATTAAAGGTGATGTGCTCGGATTATTGCAGATATATGATACACTTAATGGGCGTAATTATTTCCAGCTATATTAATAGAAAGGATGAAAGATTAATAATTCTGAAATTATTAATCAAGTTTTCATGGGGGGGACATATCAGAATCAAATTAATATGTACGATCGTTTCAGAAACTATATCCCGTTCTTCATTCAATATTTACAAATAAAACTATCGAAAAATGAAGTAAAATTTTCCAAAATGTCTCCTCGTCAGCATAAATAGGGGATGGAGTTAAGATTGGGAAACATCAACATTTTACTAGCCTATTGAAGTAAATATATTTGGGGAACATTTGTGGGGGAGTGGTTTCGTATAGTTCTTTGTTTTTTTGTTAACTCGTAAGGAAGCCTTTCGGTGCGCATAGTTTCATTGATAAAATATATTTTTTTAAATCTAAAAGAGATCGTTGGTATGTGTAACCATTTTATAAAAATCTAAATTACTTTTCCGAAACGAGCGTACATATTAATTTGATTTTGTTATAAAAACTTGATTAATAATTTCGCAATTATTAATCTTTCACCCTTTCAATATATATATATATATATATATATATATATATATATATAATGCATGAATATTCATATCTGTGCACACATGAAGTCAATATTTTCTGGGGTATTACTGGACCACTATTGCTCCGACCTGGCTGTAATACCCCAGAAAATATTGAATTCATTCCGATAATGGACTGCCCAGGTTGTATGAAATTCCTTTTCCTATAACTAATATTCCTCACTCAAATAATATTTTCAATATATGTGCTGAAAAGCAAAAAACGTGTTTATTCATATCTGAACATTTTGCTAACCGCATTTCATTTCCTCTGATGATATGAGCCATTATTGAAAATCCATGGATTAAGGAAATAAGCATAACTTCTCTCTATATATTCCTTGTTTCAAACAATAAATTCTCAACTCGAGTATATGTGTTTATATTTTGATTTACATAATTTAACTTTAACCATTAAACTTATATATTGCTCTATTTTTATATATTGAGCTTTACCTTTTTGGCTAGGATCATCCTGAAAGTATTACCTCAATGTAATATCTAACAGGATATGTCACTTGACATATATCACTAATATTATTATATATGTATATATGCATACATTTGTTTGTTGATGTAATATATTTCTACCAATGTTTTATATAAGTGTAAACCAATATGACTCGTTATGTTTTTATTAAATGAAATGGATATATTATTTGGGGGGGGGGGCTGGAAACGCAGGAATATGAAAGTAAGGTCAATGATGAAATCCCCGTGAACGAACTTTATAAACCCATATTAGATTTCTGTAGGCATGCTATGTTATACTTTTTTTTTTAAAGTTATGTACGCAAAATCGTAAATAAATTAGATATTCTTTGAGAGCGACATTACTTACGCGAATACGAACTTCGACTGAACGATAGCATTGTACATTAAATATTATATATACACATCTCTTATATGCGTAAGAATAAAATATGTTTCGTGAATTAAAAAACGATAAAGCCAAGACTTGCTATGTGGAACAGAGTAAGATTAACTCAGTAAATTAGATATGTATATTTCGCCTGAAATTTATGCAGGCTTCTTCAGGCTACAAGGAAGCATAAAGTATTTATATATGCAACCGTGTAGAATCCAATATTAAAAGAAATTGTAATAGAAACAATCCTAATCATCGGCTCTGTTCTGCCTTTGAGAGACAATGGAAACTTAGTTGCGCATGGGTGTGGAGCAAGGGTTGCACACTTATCACCCACATTTCTCTTTAATGAATGCTGCTTGATTCCAGTTGCAAAAAGAACCGGACAACTGGAAACAATGCCGGGATAAGCTGAGACTATTGTTAACATCTGGTATTCTTAAATAGTCACCCATTTAGAACTGACCAGGCTCAACGGCGCTTAACTTCGGTGATTTAAGGGGAACCGGTGTGCCAGCGTGATTATACCGTATCATATTATATAATAACTAGCAAGACCTGTGGAAATTCCACAGGGTACTCATATGTAATATATTGATATTCGCAGTCTGTAGACGTTCACTGTCAATGGAGACGCTGTGATATTATTGTAGCTTTTTTTGTTAAAACAGCAAAAGTATTTATCTAAGCTAGCACGAACGCCCGGAAAAGCCAGGTTGTAAAGAACGCTTAAATATATTTTATTTCTTGCAGATTTTGTATATACTATTATAGAGTTAATGCTCTATCTATTTTTATATGTTATAAAGTTGCGATTTAAAAAATCGCAACATATATCCATATGACCTGGGTGCATTAGCTTGAATCGAAAACGAAATAAAAATTTATGAAATATATATATATATATATATATATATATATATATATATATATATAACTTAAGTTCTTTCAGCCATACTCGAAATCAAAACTTATGAAAAATTCTTGATCAAATTATTTATAAAAAATAGATGACTTAACTGCCATTAGCTATAGTCGAAACCGAAGCCAAAACTTATAAAGGATTCTTGGTAAAATTATTTATGACAAGAAATAGAACGTAACAATTAAACCACCCGGATGTAAGCGTGGCACACAAAAGAACACACACGTTATCGTATTAATAATAATAATGTTACTAATCATGACGGCAATAATAAAACTTGTAAGACTAGTAGTGATATCAGCAATACTACTACTACAAAAATGCTACTACTAATATTAAAGTTAGTAACGATTATGACGGTAGTAGAATAAATAATAGCAAAATTACAACTATTATTTTCCATTGTTGTAGTAGTAGTAGTAGTACGACTGATCCTCATATTTAAAAAAAAAAAATAATATAAATGAGAAAGTAAAGATAAATAGTACTGAGTGAATGGTAGGAGATAAATGATTGGAGTGAACGCCGGCGCCACCGCCGCTGCTATGATTTTATTCTTTTAGCGAAGGTGAGCGAGAGATGCGAGCGTGACAAGAGGATAATCTAATTATTTGTTCCTTACTTCACTGTTTGGTTCTCGAAGAGACCAGGCGGCGACGGCGGCGATGGTGGTGGTGTCGGCGGCGAGTGGAAAGAGGCGATTACCGGTGTTGGGTGTTTAGGTTTTCGAGAAAGAATCTCAAACCTAGGCGCCCTTTTGCATGGCGTGCACACACGCACATCTACAAACACGACCGGTTCACAGACAACGTGGTCTCTCCCTTATCTTCAGCTCAGTCGGCACCGAATTTGCTTTCAAATCACCTTTCAAGAGGAAAGAACAAGGGATTCACATCGACGTAGAAAGAAAGTCATAACGCTCAGGTACATAATGGGGCACACACGCATATATATGTATAAATATTAAAAGGGCGCTTCTTGGCTGTACCCGGTCTTAAGATGTTTTTAAGATATATTTTAAGATATACAGATTTCGCATTTATTATATTAGAGCAAATTCTCTTATGTTGTGTCCAATATGCAGTCACGAATTTACGCCGAATCGTGAAGTACATTTAAAAATATTTGAATGCAGATTCCGTATTTATTATAGAGTCAATGCTACATTTATTATTATATTGTACCTAATATATAGTAGTGACTGTAGAACTTAAAAACAGCCAATTTGGGTGCCATCAGCTAGAATCGAAACTATTGATAAAACATACAGCGTTACAGCCTTAGTCGTTAAGTTTGAAAAGTTTGCTAAAAATGACAAGACGTTAAAATTTGAGACGGTGACAAATTTAGACTTTTAATATATACAAGATGCAAGCAAGTAAGGACGCCCGGACGGTCTGTAGAGTCATTACGATATGAATATCATTCAAACACGGAAATGTTTGAGTATATGGAGGAGAAGGGGACAGTGAAAGAAAAGTGCAAAATCGTAGCACTTCTTCTGAAGCCAAGCCTGAGCCTCTTTGGACTTGTGGGCCGGGGCCGAGTCCTGCTGCCACGCCCAGGGTCCGCCAACGGCCACCCGATTGCACCAAAGGATCACCACACTCTTCAGCACATCTAGGTACACTTTGGTGTTGACTTTCAAGCTGGTTTCGGAGATGTAAAGTGGCATGATGTGGCCCTCACTTGAAACTACACGAACACCCATAACCGTGGGTAGTTTGATGCGTTGAGCTGTGGCCTCAAGTGTTGTACCTTCCGGACTTGCATTTTGAGGGTGCCGGTAATGATCCTGTTGTCATAACTTGGATCGGTAGAGAGCCTAAGTTGAACAGCGGCGCATCTATGATCTCACGCATTAAACATTGTGCCACTTTCAGACGTGGTAGAAGGCTGTTATCGCTCTCGGGATCTGTACCCCACTGGCCATCAAGTAGATGGTCTGCAAAACAAAATTAAAAAAAAAAAAAAAAATTCATCAAACGGAAATGGAATCCTGTCTCTTTTAGGGCGACAATTTTATCGTTTTACGCTGTAATTTCCAAAGTGCTTAATAGGTAATTAGAACTTTTATAAATAAAATGATATAAACATTATAAAGACTATGCGGATCAATAAAGATTTCGACGTTAACACGTCTTCTCGGAATTCTAAAGGGATTCAAGTAATGAAATTGAAATCATCTTAAAAAGAACACAAAAATAAAAATATAGTAGTCGAAAGTTTTCTTTATTATATATGGCGTTTAGTGTTCCTACTCTAACACAATTGTAAATTTAATCTTCATGCAATGCGTAAGCTTTCTTTATCTTCCTCTTGTTACTTTTCTCGACAGTCAATCGCGTAGACATAAGACATACATCATCGAACAGAAGCAATTTAAATTAATTTAAGATTTGTACACATTTATCTTAAGGTAAAAATCACCACTTCCACACATCATTCACCGTACGTTACGTATTTACATACACTTAATAGAGAGGACATTTAACAATAGTATGCACTCGTTTATTTACTCATTTCCTAAAAAAAGAAATGAAAAATATTAATTTTTTTCTATTATTTATTTCTTGCGTGCCCGGTCTTTCCCTGGTGTTTAGCCGTGTGTGTTGAGCTAATAAAAAAAAAATAAAAGTAGGCAGGTAAGCTCGAACCTGTACCGCGAAGGAGGAAAAGAACGTAAAAAAAAGTTACGTCTTTGCTGTTGCGCTCATCACCAAATGGGATCTGGTGAAGGTTTAAATTAAGGCTAGTCAATCTAAAAGAGGGAATGACTTTCGAAAATGTCGGCGAAAACAAAGTTGAGGGTAAAAGAATTAATGCCAATCCTTCGATATTTGTCGTTCGAAGAGTCGTACTTCAAAGCGATACAGATCCCGTGAAAATCCGTTGCCTCTGTCGAAAGTATAGGCAGACATACATACATTTAAACAGACAGGTGATGTTTTTATTATAGATGTTTTAAAATCAAAATTTAACAAGTAACTATTAGTAAAATAAATATAATATTTTTTTTTTTTTTTTTTTTTTTTACACAGTGATCACCACTTATCAAGGCCCGGAAGCCACTCAGGGATAAGGTTTATTGCAAGTACATCACGTTAGTGAGGAGATTTTATGAAGTGTTTAATTAGGGGGGCGGTTCATTAGGAATTTGTTAACATTAGACTTGAAGACATCCAAGTTGTAGTCCGGAGGGAAGCAGGCAGACGGAACAGAGTTTTTGATGCAAACAGTACCTGTACTAAGGAGTAAAGTTAACACCTTATAAAGCCTAACATCACCAGTGCATTTGAGAAGTTATATTACTACACAAGCAGAAAGTCCCAGTATATATATATATATATATATAAACAACAGTAGGTTCTTTGATATGACAGGGGCGCTTTCAAAATAAATGTTTCTATTTAGAGCACAATTGAACAATAATATTTGAGTTTTTCATTTTAAACTTTAATTGAAGCCGTTATATATAAAAATAATTTTATAAAATCAACAATTATTTCTCTAAAGTGCAACGTAGACTACAATGTATTGTGCACCACATAACTGCGTGCAGGCATGTGAAGCTTCCTCCCGGTGCGCTGGGATGGGTCCCCATTAAAGCAGACACTCAACCGATTTGATTGAAAAAAAAAAAAAAAAAAAAATGGGCAATTTTGCCGGCTTCGATGATAATACACATATGGGAATGTGAAACATTCGTTAATAAGCAAGATATATATATATATATCTATAAAAGTGAAAGTGTCTGTCTGTCTGTGTGTACATTTCCCTACGCAATAACTGTCAATTTTTAAACTACAGACTTGAAATTTGATATACTGTATACTGAGATTTGGGAAAATCTATGTGATCGGTTTTCGGCAAGAAATTTGCCTGTTAAGGGGCCAAATTTCAACAATTTGAGCTTTGAGAACTGTACCAAACTCCTCCCACAATTTTCGGTTTAAACACTTGAAATTTTATATATAGGTTCCTTGGACATGAATTTAACTTATTAATTCATTTGAGCCCAAATCAATAAATGTTAAGGGGTCATAATAGGGGTCAAAGTTAAAAAAATTGACCGTTTTTTTTTTTTTGCTTAGCATACACATCCGAACACCTGGGAAACGCCGAGCACCCATGCTAGTATATATAAACGAACGTGTCTGTGTGTGTATCCGTGTGTCTGTGTACATTTCCCTACGCAATAACTGTCAATTTTAAGTCTACAGACTTGAAATTTGATTTACAGGGTACTGAGATTCGGGTAAATCTTCGTAATCTCTTTTTTTTGCCAGAAATTTGGCTGTTAAGGGGTCAAAGTTCAACGATGTGACCTTTGAGAACTCTACCAAACTCCTCCGACAATTTTGAGTATAAACAATTAAAATTTAAGGTATAGATTCCTTGGACATGGATCTAACTTAATAACTTGATGTGAGCCCAAAACAATAAATGTAAAAGTGTTATAATATGGGTCAAAGTTAAAAGAAATTGACGCCTTTTTTTATTTTTATTTTTTTACTCGACATACACTTCCAAACACCGGGGCAACGCCGGGCTGAAATGCTAGTGTATATATATATATATATATATATATATATATATATATATATATATATATATATATATATATATATATGAAGATCGTCTAGCATCGCCAATTGTCTTAATTCCAGTAAGGTAGTGAAACCAAGCAATCTAGCATTTTAATCTGAAATGTCCACGTTTATTGTAGAACAAAATTAGAGTCAAACACACTCGGTTAAGTTTCAAACGCATGACCTTTCCCTCTATATATGGTGTGCTAACTGATTAAGCTAATTCACGTTTTCTTTCTCTCTCACATTATTGTTTAAAACTTCATTCGAAAGAAAAACAATAAATAAAATAAACTCAGAAGAGAAAAAAAAAGCGAATAATGAAAATCAATACTTCCCTATACATTTACCATCAAAACAGTCGGTGGATATTGAAAAATGGGTTCTTTTTCGTTATCGTCGCGAAATCCGACAGCCGAAAAAATGAGTTTTTATTAAAAAAAAAAATAATAACTACTTACTGTTTTTTGTCAATTTCAACAATAAGCAATCTTGTGTACACAATTGTCATGTCACAACTAGTTAAATATTTCTCAAATATTACATAAAATATGTATTTCCATTATCCAACGAAAGGAATGACTTCGCCGTATTTGTTTTGTCACGTGTGCCGTAAACACAACGGAAATAACTCCGTCTTTATTGGCCTAAGCTTGTGAAATTTAAAAAATTTAATTACCTCCTCTGCTTATATGTGCGTTCTTCCTTTCTGCAAACTAACATTTCTAATTTATTTGAAAACTATATTCTTCAACTTTCTACCCTATCGTTTTTCGTAATTTTTGGATATTTTCTTTACTGCAACATGCCAACTCAGTGGGTACCATTAGTTCCGCTTAAAATATAATATTTCAATTTTCGAATTTCATACATTAACGAAAAAGTACCGAAAAATGTTTATTCATAAATTTATTATCCGCGAATTTGTGTAGCGGTGTTTACACTTAAAACTGGTAAGAAAGCAGAACGCCTTTATTTATTTATGGCTAGTAACAATAATCATATATTGATCAGGATTTATGGCTAGTAACAATTATCATATATTGATCAGGATGAAATATTAAAATATTCAAATCGCCCAGAAATACGATTTTTATTTTTTATTCAACAAAGATATATTTGATCTACGAGAGTCGTCCCAAAAGAAAGTTTGGCTGCCAAGAGGTCAAAGTTGAAATGGTTGACCTTTGTGGGCTCTCCCAACCCCCTCCGCCAATTTAAGATCTAAACACTTGAAATTTTAGATGTAGGTTACCTGGACAGGAGTCAAACTTTTATATATATATATATATATATATATATATATATATATATATATATATATATATGCGCACAGAACGTTATGAACAGTAAATAGGGCTGAACTGCTAGTATGATATAAAAATAAACTTCCAAATCGGAATAGAACCGAATCAAGAGAGCAAACTTATATGGCCAGCACATAAAACGGCCTCATACCTTTTCATGTGCTCGTTTCAGCTTCAGTATGTTTCCCATAGCCAATCGTTCATAAAAAACTTGTTTACCTACACCGACTACTAACAATTTCTCACCATTCTGTCTGTGCCCAAATCTACAAGTAGATTCCATGAACAAAACTTTTTCCTAGAACTATCCGCCCGTGGAACTCTTCTGCTGCCCTGTTTTCAAGCTGACTACACCATGACTGTGTTCAAGTCAAATATAAACAAGTTCTTGTGTAGCTGTCTCCTTGACTAGTCAAATTCTTCTCAATTTCCACTTACTAACTATCATCACTCTGTAGTCTCAGTGACCACCATACAGACATTAACACTTATCCTCGAGTGGCCTCGCCGCCTTGATAAGGGATGACTTTCTTGTAAAAATAGGGTTTATAACAACAACAATAAGGTTTACTTTAATACTTTACTGCGGTTTCGCTAGACACTCGATTGCCAGGAGTGCATTAATAAAATCCTTAACGTTATTACACATTTGAAGACAATTTTCTATTCAAATACATAAAGACGTTACGAATTTTACTGGCACACATCTAACAATCGGGTTTTCATAAAATTACAGTAATATCGACACATCTATAATATATAGAAATTCTAGTTGTGGTTGCTTGAAGCACATTCTTTGAAAAAGCTTTGTTCATTCACTTTGACATATGCATTATGTCTCGACACAGGATGTCCCCAAATGTGTCAAACCTATCGATTTTTCCTGAGTTTCCTTTGTCTCCTCATTCTCTTTATGCAAACAGAAGTACATAAGAATGCAATATTACATGCATATACACATGCATATACACATGCATATATATACATGTAATAGACACATGCATATATATATATATATATATATTTACACATAATATAGACACATGCATATATATATATATATATTTACACGTAATATAGACATGCATATATATAAATACACGTAATATAGATATATACACATAATATAGACACATGCATATATATATATATATATATATATATATATAGATATATTTACACGTAATATAGACACATGCATATATATATATATATACACACACATATATATACAGGTAATATAGACATGCATATATATATATATATATATATATATATAGACACGCGCGCATATATATATACACGCAATAAAGACACGCGCGCATATATATATATACACGCAATAAAGACGCGCGCGCATATATATATATATACACGCAATAAAGACGCGCACGTATATATATATATATACACGCAATAAAGACGCGCACGTATATATATATATATATATATATATATATATATATATATATATATATATATATATATATATATATACACACACACAAATAATTGAAATTATTTCCGAAAATGTATCTGTGTATAACTATTGTCGTTGACATGCATGGCTGTATAAATAATGTATACATCATATCTATATACACGTAATATGTACGACACAATCCCGTTGTACACAGCAGTTCTCGCCAGATTACCGAGGTTAAGCAACGTTGAGCCTGGTCAGTACCAGATGGGTGAATACTTGTGAAGGCTAGGTGCTGTATGTACCTTCTGGGAAGAACAAAAGAACTCCTCGCTACAAAAGCATCTACAAAGTTGTGGATGACCTATTCCTCTCCAGGGGCTCAATGCTATGGATAGATTTACACGTAACATACACACATGTCTATATGTATATATACACACACACACACACACGCACGCACACACACACACACACACACCTAAGTAACTGTAATTTATTTCCGAAAATAATTTCCTATATAAGTATTGTTGAGTAACAGTGTTATATAAAGTGAAAAATCTATTTAAACTATTTAAATGTATGTATGCTTGTATATCTGCCTAAAACCTTCGAAAAATGCGACCGCTTTCCACGAGATCGGTATCATTTTGAAGCTCGACCCTTCGAATGACAAATATCGAAAAATTGGCATTATTTACTTAACCCTCAACTAGTCACTTTTCTACAGGGAGTATTCACTTTTTCGCTGATATTGTCGAAAGTCATCGCTTTTTTTATTGTCTTGTCTTAATTTAAACCTACGTCACTTCCGATTTAGCGATGGGCGCAACAGCTAACGCGTCACGTTTTTTTTTCACTGTCTTTTCCTCGTTCGCGGTACGGATTCGAGCCTGCCTGCGTACTTCCACTTTTTTTTTGCGCTCGCACGTCCCCTTCCTTTTTAGCTCAATCAACACCCTTACACATCTCCACTTTCTTTTCCTCCTTCGCGTCACAGGTTCGAGCCTGCCTATTATAACTTTTTTTTTGCTCAGTACACACCTACAAACACCCGGGCAACGCCAGGCACCCAGGCTAGTAGTATTATAAAGTTTGATTTTGTTGGATTTTACGGCATATCAACCCTATCGTTATTAAATGAGAAGGTTAAATCACTGCCTTATTCCACTCAATACGAGTCGTTTTGTCCGTCAGTCTTTAGAGCATATTTATATTTTGGAAGAACAAAATGTTCCCAATGTGTAAATATAAAGTCTTTTATATACATAACAGAGATCTAAATTGGTACATCCAAGTAAATTTGTAACACAAAAAATATTTAGTTATTTGTATACAGAATATAGATATGTATGGCGCATTTAAGATTACTGTATACACTGTAATCGCTATCATAACACTCTTTTGATCATAACGTCTTTGCTAAATTTAAGTATGTACACTGGTTTAAACCGAATCATCCACTTAAACGGATCAATTTCATCGACACGTTTAGCAATGAGATTTTTTAAATTATTTTTTATTAAAGTTTGACATATCCACAATGATGCTTTTTCAACATGAGCGTGGCAAAGCAGAAAATGCTATTTTAATATTCAAGGTAGCAAATAAACAAAAAAATAGCATTTTACAAATGATTTTATGTTTCATACCAACCAAATGAAAAATATTGTTTAAAACTCATTTAACATTTTAACATTCAACCGTGAAAGCTAAACAACTGGTATTTTCCACATTTACGCGTAACAGATGGACACAAATGATATTTATATTCCAATGAAGCGTTACAAATTTAAAAATATTTTGTAATCAGATAGACAAACAGAAATGCCATTTTTTCATTTAAGCCTGAAAGATGAACGACAATGCTCGTAGTTTTTACATTTAACTTTATAGGTGTACGACGAAGGTATTTTTTTTACATTTAAGCCTGACAGCTACACGAAAATGTTATTTTTTTTTCATTCGAGCCTGACAGCTAAACGAAAATGTTATTTTTTTTTCATCCAAGGCTTACAGATGAACGAAAATACTATTCTTCATTCAAGCCCGACAGATGAACAAAAATACTATTTTTTTTATTCAAGCCGATCATCAGCTCCGGTCTACCATATTGAGACAAGGGAAACTTCCTACAAGGATAGCTGCGCGTGTACTTGTGAGACAAGGGTTTCTGAATATCAACCACAATTCTCCTTAATCGACACTGCTTGATTCCAGTGGCAAGAAGACCAGGATGACTGGAAAAAATGCCGAAATAAGCAGAGAACACACACAACACCTGGTATTCCCAAATTGTCACCCATTTAGTAATGACCAGGTCCAACATAGCTTAGCATCGGTGATCTAACGGGAACAGGTTTGTCAACGGGATTAATCCGTATATTAAGTCTAGGAGATTGAACAGATGCTATGTAAACCCCATTGAAGCCTAACAGATGAACGAACATTAAATTTTTACATTTACGCGTGACAGGCAAAAAATACTATTTAAACATCTTGCCACGAATAACAGGGATATCTACATCTACTTGGGACCAATGAAAATGAATTAATACATTCTGCAGTTTTAGATATGAGCATTCTATTTCAAATTGTAGTTCAACAAACCAAAAGACATGAGCATTAATCTAATGGACTATTATCGAATACCAAACGAGGTACAAATGTGTAAATAACTGATTTTTATGGAAAAAAAAACAAAAAATAAAACGTTAAATAGGTTACAGTGTGCTTAAATACATGATCTATTTCCAAACCGAACATGGTTTTTTTCTTAAGGGGAGGGGAGAGTCTTTAATAGAACAGACTAGTTTCATACGTTCCTGATTGCCTAGTTGTACTTCCTGTATTTATTAATCACAGTAACTTGACCTCACGAAATCCTGACATGTGAAAAGGTTAATACCTATATATCTACCGTGACCTACACAACTAAATTCCATGAAAAAAAAATTCTTTGAAGTATTCAGGAATAGTTTAACAACTATCTGAAACAGATAAGTGCTGTTTTTCTTTGGAGAGGGTGGGTCTTATCTGAATGTGGCTAATTCGATAAAATGATCTGCATTAAAACTTTTCGCCCGGCCACGTTCAAAACCTACTCGACTGTATAGCGCCATTTTGGCATGAAACACTAGATGTTTTGTTTGCATTTAATCAAATGTATTTATTAAAAGAAACAAAATAACACATTGAATTTTACAATTTATGCCATATTTGTGTTTCCACATTATTGAAATGGGGATTTATAATTTGCATTGTTTTTACTAGTGCTCTCATCTTCAATGTTATTTCACAACTTTCCATCAGATATAATCTCTCACGTTACTATGTACATTGTTGAACTAAGGAATTTGCACGAAATTTATAACGAACACATTTAATCCATAAAGTAACAGGTCTTCGTCTCGTCAAGCATAATAGTAATATAATGAAATTCGCTATTGTATTCTTAATACTCCTCACACTTAGAATTCCAGTTTTGCACGACTTAGAACTGAACTTTATTTACTGAGCTCATTGCTAAGGAAATAGAGTACTAGGTTAGGAAAATTATTTTCAAGATGTGAATAGCAGTCTCAATCATCCAAATGTTCCTATTTACAATGCCTCCCCACGGGACAGAGCTAGACACCAAGGTCGTTTTTTAACGGGGAGAAAAGGAAGAAAAATAATGCAATTATTATTACTCATACAGATACTGAGAACAGTATGCGTCTTTATATATATATATATATATATATATATATATATATATATATATATATATATATATATATATATGACAGAGGAAAAACAGTAATTATTTATCCAGCCACTTTCTGTTGTAGGATATCTAATAACTTATCGTTTATATAAATTAATATATGGTAGCGAGACAAAAATTTGTTTATGAAGAAAAACCTATTTATTTTCGGCAAGGCCTAGGTTTAATCAGCCTATACCTCTATAATTACAGAAATACAACTTTGTGCGTGCGAGTTCGTTCCTTATAGACTCTGAACCGGCTAAACAGATTTTCTTTAAAATTTACATAACTTGAGTGTATGAGTCTGGGAAGAATCTTAATAAAGTTTTGTTTTAGAGTACATCCAATAACTACTGATATTCGAAACCGTTATTTCAAATTATCTATCATTGGTAAAGCCGTTTTTTCCATGTCGTCGCTTACCAACAATGATAGAACAAGGACCGTGAAAATTCTGTGACAGCGTTTTTTTTTTTTGTTTTTTTTTTGCATGATGTGGTCGGTAGGGTAAAACTCCCCACATACATTTACTTTTTTACAGAATAGAGAACAGTGACAGTTAAAGAATAGAGGGGGGTCACACCGTGACAGTTACAGAATAGAGGGGGGTCGTCACTCCGTGAGAGTGACACAATGGAGAGGTAGCTACTCAGTAAACGAGACGAGAGAGAGAGAGAGAGAGAGAGAGAGAGAGAGACGGTCGCGAAAAAGAGATGCAGATGAGGTTGCGTCAATAAGTGACATATAGAGGATGTCGCGAAACAAATAAAGACGGAGTCTGCGGCAAGGAAAGAAATAAAGAGGAATGTAACGACAAAGAAACAAATAAAGAGGAATGTATCGACAATTAAATAAAGAGGAAGGTAACGACAATTAGATAAAGAGGGAGGTAACGACAATTAGATAAAGAGGGAGGTAACGACAATTAGATAAAGAGGGAGGTAACGACAATTAGATAAAGAGGGAGGTAACGACAATTAGATGAAGAGGGAGGTAACGACAATTAGATAAAGAAGGAGGTAACGACAATTAGATAAAGAGGGAGGTAACGACAATTAGATAAAGAGGGAGGTAACGACAATTAGATAAAGAGGGAGGTAACGACAATTAGATGAAGAGGGAGGTAACGACAATTAGATGAAGAGGGAGGTAACGAGAATTAGATAAAGAGGGAGGTAACGACAATTAGATAAAGAGGGAGGAAACGACAATTAAATAAAGAGGGAGGTAACGACAATTAAATAAAGAGGGAGGTAAAGACAATTAAATAAAGAGGGAGGTAAAGACAATTAAATAAAGAGGAAGGTAACGAAAATTAAATAAAGGGGGAGGTAACGACAATTAAATAAAGAGGGAGGTAACGACAATTAAATAAAGAGGGAGGTAACGACAATTAAATAAAGAGGGAGGTAACGACAATTAAATAAAGAGGGAGGTAACGACAATTAAATAAAGAGGGAGGTAACGACAATTAAATAAAGTGGGAGGTAACGACAATTAAATAAAGTGGGAGGTAACGACAATTAAATAAAGAGGGAGGTAACGACAATTAAATAAAGAGGGAGGTAACGACAATTAAATAAAGAGGGAGGTAACGACAATTAAATAAAGAGGGAGGTAACGACAATTAAATAAAGAGGGAGGTAACGACAATTAAATAAAGAGGGAGGTAACGACAATTAAATAAAGAGGGAGGTAACGACAATTAAATAAAGAGGGAACGACAATTAAATAAATAAAGAGGGAGGTAACGACAATTAAATAAATAAAGAGGGAGGTAACGACAATTAAATAAATAAAGAGGAATGTAACGACAATTAAACAAATAAAGAGGAATGTAACGACAATTAAACAAATAAAGAGGGAGGTAACGACAAAGATTGAAATAAAGAGGGAGGTAACGACAAAGATTGAAATAAAGAGGGAGGTAACGACAAAGATTGAAATAAAGAGGGAGGTAACGACAAAGAATGAAATAAAGAGGGAGGTAACGACAAAGAATGAAATAAAGAGGGAGGTAACGACAAAGAATGAAATAAAGAGGGAGGTAACGACAAAGAATGAAATAAAGAGGGAGGTAACGACAAAGAATGAAATAAAGAGGGAGGTAACGACAAAGAATGAAATAAAGAGGGAGGTAACGACAAAGAATGAAATAAAGAGGGAGGTAACGACAAAGAATGAAATAAAGAGGGAGGTAACGACAAAGAATGAAATAAAGAGGGAGGTAACGACAAAGAATGAAATAAAGAGGGAGGTAACGACAAAGAATGAAATAAAGAGGGAGGTAACGACAAAGAATGAAATAAAGAGGGAGGTAACGACAAAGAATGAAATAAAGAGGGAGGTAACGACAAAGAATGAAATAAAGAGGGAGGTAACGACAAAGAATGAAATAAAGAGGGAGGTAACGACAAAGAATGAAATAAAGAGGGAGGTAACGACAAAGAAAGAAATAAAGAGGGAGGTAACGACAAAGAAAGAAATAAAGAGGGAGGTAACGACAAAGAATGAAATAAAGAGGGAGGTAACGACAAAGAATGAAATAAAGAGGGAGGTAACGACAAAGAAAGAAATAAAGAGGGAGGTAACGATAAAGAAAGAAATAAAGAGGGAGGTAACGATAAAGAAAGAAATAAAGAGGGAGGTAACGATAAAGAAAGAAACAAAGAAAGTGGTCGCAAAAAAAAAAGGAATACGGAGAGAGAGGTCGCGACAAAGAAAATAGAGAATGGTCGAGACAAAGAAAGAAATAAGGAGGGAGCTCACGACATTGTGAACTCGCGACAAAGGCAGAGGGTAATAGATATTTACACAAGACCTGGCAATATCGGAATATACATAGATATAGATAAGCTGAGACATATGAACAAAAGGATATCATGAGTTATAGATTGCCTGACATGAAAACGTGTGATAATCGATAGATACACTGAGCCATGAGTAGTCTGAGATATATACGTGTGATTATGTGTGTGTTAGAGAGAACACGCTCGTACATACGAAGGGAGTCGGATAAAACGCAACATCAAGCAGTAATTGTGTGAGTCTGGTATACAAATCGAAGAAATAGTAAATAATTTAAATAGTGTAAATGATGTGTCGGTTTATTGCTCTTGCAGATGTCGAGCTGAGCCTGTCGATTTCGGATCGATAGAGAGAAAAGTGGTGAAGACGGAAAAGACAACTGGTTGTGGTTTTATCGGGAAACGAAAGGGAACACTAGCGACGGCAACTAAACGGACATAGTATTAAGTAGAACGCTAGACCGACTAGAGAGGAGAAAGATCAATAGTTGGGTTCGGTTGAGGTGGGCATTTTCACGTAGTCGGTAGATAGGCTAGTTAGCAATAAAAGAACGAAGGAATCCTCGCGAAAATAAAAATGCACACGCCTTATATCGTTTAGAATATCTATTTAGTATTTGGTTGCTTCTATGTGGATCTGAATTTTATCTTTTTTATCTTTTAAATTCTATCCTAAAATTGTAACGCACCTAGTATATTTACACTTAATAAAATATCAGTATATGGAATTCTGATTATTTAATCCGACAGTATCCAAAATTGTTTCTTCTTAATTCCTCATTTTGCTATTATGTTTTCGTTCATTCAAGTTCATCTTCATCTCTTTTATTGCTGTCCTTTATCTGGCCGATGAACTTGTTCCGGATACATATTGCTCTATTAAAAAAAAGTTAATGTTTTGCAGTAACATTTGCAGATAGAGGTGAAATTATCTAAAAAGTGCCCACCTTAGTTAAAAATGCCATTCCTTATTTTGGTTGATGTAACTGGATAGATTACAAAGGGACTCAATAAACCAACAGACAAAAAATAAAAATAACAACAAAACCAAATATAACTGCATGTTCACTCTGAACAAAGAAATAAAAAAAACAATTAACAAAATCGAACTTGTTACAATCGTTTAATGCCAACAAAAAATGAATTATACTTAAATCCTCACACACACACACACTCTCTCTCTCTATATATATATATATATATACATACACACACATACACTAGCAAGTCACCCGACGTTGCCGAGTCGTAAGTTATACTTAATTCATGCAAATCACGTGTTTATTATTATAGACAATTCTGTATCAATTATTATATTAAACCTAATATATAGTAGTGAGATCCAAACTGTCATCAGCTCGAATCGAAACCAATACATACACTTCTCCACCCTCATTCCTTACCCTCTGAGCTATATCTATATATATATATATATCTATATATATATCTATATCTATATATATATATATATATATATATATATATATATATACACACACCTGTCATCCCGTTTATAAAAAAGTGAAATCGCCTGATCGTTGAAAACAAGCTAGCAAGCAGCTCTGGCGGTTCACAGAGTTTTATAATTATATAGAATATATTCCTCTCCTAATCTATACAGATTAAGAGATATGTGAAAAACTTCTCTAATAGTTTCTTCCATTTAACTGCTAAATTTTGGAATTCTCCTCGGGTTCTCTGCTTTACTTACTGTGCTGAAATGTAGAAGTTTAATGTAATGCTCAGGAACATCCTGCTACTTAAATCCTACATAGTGTCCCTGTACATGTGATCCCAAATAGTAATCCATTACGTTCAAGTGGCACATTATGCCGGGTTTGTGGTGAATTACAGTATATAGAGACAACAAAGAAAAAAATTCATCCTAAATTAGCAAAACGAAAGCTAGCCTGCCAGGACACACACAATATATATATATATATATATATATATATATATATATATATATATATATATATATATATATATATTAGGTAAATGTAGGCATATTTTATTGGTTTGAAAATATAGTTGTTTTATTTACCAATTGTCATAAAATTTTAACCATATAATAGTATTATGATTTTCAAAAAGCTTGTAAGTTTTCATGTAGTTTTGTCCCTACGAGTAACCACATTTTTTTTTGCACTTTTACAAGTGCTCTCAGTGACTATTGATCAGAATTTACAAATGAAAGCTCGTTGGAAAGCTAATGATCTGAATTGTGTAGTGGGTTGTGTGATATTTGGCGTAAAGGTCGTACATTTAGGAGTCATCCATCCTCCAGAGCTTAGTTTTAACACTTTTTTACAGCCATGAAATGTTTCAATCATAGTCATTTTTTTTCCTAGTTTTGCATATGAATCACAAAATATCTGTTTCTCCAAAACCTCTGGCCTTGATGGAGGGGAGACAAAAACTTGCTGCTATAGTTTAAAATCATCTGAAATAACAGCAAGGGGAGACTTGATTCAACATATTTCTCATGTTATATCTCCCCTCTTTTGTTTTCATGCATAATGTAAATTTCACAGTGTATAAGGATTATTTGATACTGGAGATATTCATAATTGCACCTTATTTCCGAAAGTAACATGAGAAATATTTGGAATTAAATATCCGAGATCATTTGAAACCAGAGCAGCAAGTTTTAGCCTAGTCGCCATCAAAACTTTGAGAAAAATATACATATGCTGTACTTTTTTTTCTCTTTATATTTTCTGTGGATGGAAGATCTACCGGATGCTAGACATTCACCCTTATTTCAGAGGTTGAAACCCAGAGATCTTTTTGAGTAATCTAACCACCTATTTAATTGCATCTGTTGGTTCACCAGATATATTCAACGAGCGATCTGTTAAAAGTTACTTTTCCTAAGTCCAGCGTTTCTTAAAATTAGTTGAATATTTACAATCTTAAAATTCTAGCTTCTTTTCATATCGTACATAAGGCATTGGTATTATTTCTCTTCTCTCCCTCCCTTGCTCTCTCTCTCTCTCTCTCTCTCTGTTTAAACTCTTTTTACTTCTTGTGACACAAATTCAACTTAAGATGCTACTTTCTCAATCTTGTCCTACATCCGTACATCGAGTTGAACAGCCGCGTTTTCCAAGTATGTAGATGTAGCGATCCCATAGTCATAGTAGACGTGCACGTTTGGAGGTACAACTAGTTTGGATATGGATATATTAGTTTGATGCAAAAATAATGTTTTTATATGTATATAAGTTGAACGTAAAAAAAAACAAAAAAAATTTTTTTTCATCAGCCTAATACATCTCAAAAACATGTGTAAGTGATGTACATGAAAATATTGGCAGTGTTCATAGTGCACTAGGGAGAACATGTAGTGTATTCCGACTAGTTCTATCCAAGCCATTAGAACCAAATTCAGAGAATTCAAACTATACATTTATTAACTGCAAGAAACACATTTTCTATGCTTTCATATAAAGTTTTCCGCTCTATATTTAATCGATATGCCATTCATATTCCTTGATTATGATCTTATCGCAAATCGCCAAACCTTCTGCATTGATTTTTAAATAAGATTTCAATTAAATAACGTAAACAGGTAACACTTCTATACGCTCATAGTTGATGGAACGAGGATAATCTGCCCCCTTAAATTATATAAAAATTAACTACTAACACCCGAAAGTATCCTGTACCTCTATAAGGCAACCATTCGCTCATGTATGGAGTATTGCTGTCATATTTGGGCTGGTGCATCGGCTACTAGTCTCTCGCTCCTTGACAGGGTTCAAAAGAGAGTCGCAAATCTGATAGGCCCTGAAATGGCACCTAAGCTTCAGCCTCTGTCCCATCGACGAAACGTTGCATCCCTCTGCCTGTTCTACAAGTATTTTAATGGTGAATGCTCTGATGAACTGCAAGCACTTGTGCCTCCACGACGTGAACACCCTCGACAGATCCGACAAGCTGCAAAATCCCACCCCACACTGTAGAGATCCCTAGATGTAAAAGATCTTTCTACTCCGGTAGTTTCTTCCCCAGAACCGCTAGACTTTGGAATTCTATTCCAGGTCACTGCTTCCCCAACTGTACTGACATGCAGAAGTTCAAGTGGGGATCTCTACAATGTGGAGGGTGGAATTTTGCTGTTTGTCGGGGGTATCTACGTCGATGGGGGTACAAATATTTTGAGTTCAATTAAAATTCCATTAAAATACTTGTAAACCAATCACAGATGACGTTTCGGTGATGGGGCAGAGGTTGGTGGTTGGTTGCTAGTGCGGGACCTATTAGGTTGGTTACAGAGTTCGACATAAGGATTCCATTGTTTTAGAATCTACATCTTAAGTTGGAGAATACATCGGCCGAAATATTGTGTAAATAACGGCCAAGAAAATAATAGCCCGAATAAAACAATCCTACTCTACTTCGGTTACTGATAACCACTGTCTTGTAGTATTAATGCAATACGTTTCTGTTCTAATTGGAGCTTTAGAGTGTACAACTGTCAACTTTAATGAAATGGCGTTATCACTTCGCGTGGGTCTGTATATGTGTTCGTCTCTTGCTTCTTTGTGATCTGCACATTTTAAAAAAATCTACCATCAATCGCTTATTAAAAAAAAAAAAATTAAATAGTCTCAAATACAATGAAACTTTAAAAATCCCAACTTAAAAAGGATAATTTAATTACGCAATTAAATTCATCATAATTCAGTTTATTCCTTTGTAACTGAGATAACTATTTTAATGTTTGATAATTGTAAAAAAAAAAAAAAAAAAAAAAAAAAAAAGTATAATTTATTTCGCTGCCCTTAGGAATTTTGAAGCTCTCGAATGCTTCCTCTGGAAAATGTACAAATAAGTATATTTTATTTGCAGCAGAAACTAAAAAAAATGGATGGATTTATTAACTAATTGATTTCCATTTTCGCTAACAGGGTAAGAACAACAATATCATAAAGCCTTTCAAAACGCATTTAGATGATTTTAGAACTGGTTAGAAAAAACAAACGATTTGAGAAATGAACTTCCGGTATTATCGGATGGAATATTTAGCAGGATATAAGTTTTATATTTAAGTTGAATCAATTGTATAGATTTTCAGTGCTGATTTTTTAAAAATAAGTGAAAATCTAAGGAGTTTTAACACTTTATAAAACATCGTGTATAAATGTATAACTATTAAACTGACGTATTCCGGTCGTAAGATACGCTTAAATATGATATTTTAATTCATGCAGATTTCGTATTCATTATTATAGCGTCAGTTCTCTATTGATTATTATATTGAACCCAACATATAGTTGTGATTACAAAAGTTTTAAAAACAAATGCCACTTTGGAGCCGTCAGCTAAAATCGAAACCAAAATATTTAGCTATCAGATAAGTATTGTATTTAAACGCTTAGGTATTAGTTACGACATTGATTTCAACGATTCTTTACGATTAAATCGTGCAGGTGTCTTATCTACATTTAAATGTGATTCATATATATATATATATATATATATGTATATATATATATAAGGCTTCCTTCAGTCTGGACAGACTATGGATACCCACTGTAAGGGTATCTGCGGGTGAAATTTTTGTGGCAAGAGTTGCCCAATCTCCAACCACACCTCTCCTGAATAACAGTGACAAGTGGAGGTTCAGGTCGACTGGAAACAATGCAGAGATATGCGGAAAGCACATACAGTGGCTAGTCTGCCCAAATGGTCACCCATCTGGTACTGGCTAGGCTCAACGTTGCTTAACTTCGGTGATCTGACGAGAACCGGTGTGTCAACGTGATTGTGTCGTACAATATATATTCAAGAAGTTGAATTTGCACGCACGCCCATACACACACGCATATATATATATATATATAATATTAAGCTGAACGTCTTTGTGTGTGTCTGGTCACGAATAGGCTCCTATATCGTTGACTATTATAGAAAACTGATCACATATAATGATAGATGTATCGAGACACAGGAATGGGTATGTTTGATCTGGCATAAGGATGATTCATAAAAATTGTGGGGTCTGCGTACGCGCCTGGTTATCAAAGTATGGAAATAAAAAAAATAAAAAATTAAAATAAAAAACGTTTACAAGTATTTCTGATATAGATGTACATAATACTTTGATAAGTATATTTTAACTAAAATAGGGATGGTATAATAAAATTGTGAGGTATGCGTTCGCGCCTGACCTCCATAGAATGGAAATAGGCACAAATTTTAATAAAGACTTTTCCTATCTATCTGCGTAAGTATACTTTGATAATTATGTTTCAGTTTGAAGAAATATGGTATAATAAAATTATGGGGTGTTCATTCGCGCCTGACCTCCATAGAATGGAAATATGTCACAAAGTTTAACAAGTTTTTTAATATAGATCCACAGTATATTGTGATAAGTGTTTCAGTGTGAACATGTATGGTATAATAAATTATGGGGTTTATCTATCTTATTTTTACTTTCATTATATTT
>NC_136483.1:90579523-90587023 GCF_053919585.1 Euprymna scolopes
TTTATGCAAATTTCGTATTATTACAGAGACAATTATCTATTGATTGTTATATTGTGTCCAATATAGAATAGTTATTTCAAAATTTAAAAAAGAAACAATATGACTTACGTGCCATTAGCTAACAATCAAAACCAAAATATTTATCTCACCAGTGGTATTCACTGCTAAGTTGTATTTTACGTCTGTCAAGTTCCAATTTTTCAAGTTAGACTTATTAGCAGCTATTTTTACCAGCTAAAATCCTAATAAAATTTGCTCCACAAGTCCGAATTCCTTATATATCACGCTTCAAGTCTGATGGTCAAAAATTGACAGAAGAGTTTGGCGGAGACCGTTCAGCACACACACACACACACACACACACACACACACACAAAGATAAGCATTATTATATAAATTCTGCACTTGTTGTCCACATTGGAGCCTACAACATGTTCGTCTATGGATACTGTCGCTCAGACGCTGATGCTTAATTTTATAAGAAGGCTAATTAAATATGAAATAAGAGTTTTTAAAACATCAGCAAACTGCGAAACAGTCTTTTTTAACTACTGGCTCACTTTCAGAATCGTTAGATCCCAATTAAGTAAATTCTTATGAATTTCATTTTTTTTTCTGAAGACCCCGTAAATACAAGGGGGTCACTAAAATAGCGGGAATTTGTCAAATGGTAATATATTTTCACAAAAGCGAGGAATCGTTTTTTTTTGTTTTTTTTTTGTTTTTTGGAACTCGTTCCTTTTTGACAAGTAACTGCTTGAAGCCATTTTCGTTTCAAATTTGTTACAATATATTCAAACTAATGCTTTGTAATCGTGTTATCAATTTTTTTTTTAACAACTAGATATTTTGTCTGTCCCCAAATCGGATTTTCATTTTTGAAAAGAATAGGCCTATGCCTTTAAAAGTCCGTCTCCATCCATAATTTTGAGAATCAAGATTGAAGAAGCAAATAAATCAGACGCAATATGATTTCAACAAAATAAAATTTACGAGCTCAAATTTCCCGCTTTTCTAGCGACGACCCCGTATAAGCCTTATATTTTCGATATTTGATAAAATCATAACCATGTAATGGATTTTGATGAAAATTGGAATAAGGATTCTAGACACAAGATTTAGTATCTTAAGCCAATAATGCAATAGACAGCTGTGTAAGAAAGATCTCGTTATGCTCAGTTATATTGTACGGCTTCTATTGCTTTTGTCTAATTATTTTTGTTTTACACTCTTTTCTGATTTTTGAAAAAGTTTTCATACATCTGCAAATATTTATTCATAATGTTTGGTTGTTTTGTGGAGGAAAGTGGTTTTTCATTTCGTTTTTGCCGAACATGATTGAGTTTTGCAAAGGAAAAAGGAACCGACAATAACCTAAATGTTTGATATTTTATAGGTCAGGAAGAGAATCTCTTCAGACAACCTAATATGGTAGCGCGAGTCGCTCCGTTGAAGACCGCGCCTTTTACGCATCCTCGATGACGACAGAATTTCTCTATTTGAAAGTGACATGATTTCATCAATTTCCATTTTGGGGTTACATCTGAACCCTAGGACTCACAGTCTTCCATTCAAATTTGCATCATTGACTATGTTACATTATTTTTCTAAGATGGACTTGACACGTTCAAAAAACATTTTTATACCGTTTTTAGTCTATCTACTAGTCTTAAATCCATGAAGCTTAAACCTCGTTACGGCATGAACTCTATTTTTTTTGTTTATTGGATTAAAGTATTTAAGGGTCCCCATTTGCTTGTTGCCCACAAGAGCAAGGTTAGATAGGATATCTGTTTTCAAAATTCAGAAGAAAAATAGTTAAAAAATGTCCAAGAAACATTCTATCTAGAGGCAAAATTAAAAAAAAAAAACACCAGTTTAATCGAAGGCAGAGTAATGTCCCTTTTTTTCTTTTTTAATCCCGCTCATATAATTGAGAGATTTACAAATTGCATTGTTATGATGACTTATGCATTCGTGACGTGAAAGTTTCATCTATCTGTTTCATATACTGAGGGTGTGAAACTCTAAGCACCCCTGTCATGGACGTGCGTCAGAAGTAGACATGCGTCATTAATTCCTGGCGAAAGGGCATTGACAATGGTGGTGATAACTATGTAGAAAAATAAATTCTGAGACACAAAGTAAATAAAGGGTTTCGTTCGAAATTCCGTCCAGATTCTCGAGTTCGACAAGATACAACTGAAGAACGTCAGAGGTTATAACGACAGGAACGTTGTAAAAAAAGACAATCCAGATTAGAACAGTAGTTCGAAGGATCCTAATAATACAAATTATAAATTTTATGTAAAACTAGCCGATTCATATTCCGGTGTTGCCCGGAAATGTGAATTAATCAAGCACTTCCATGCCTAATCTTGAACAATTTGTCATTTTGGGTCAAGGTTTCCTATTATTAATAGGACAAATGCTATAATCGTGAATCAATAAAAAAATTCATTTGAACGTATTCATATGGAGCGGAAAAATGTAATATGTTTGTATAAATTCGTAGGACACAAAAATGGTTGGTAAGAAACTCTAAACCCTTTCACTATGACACTACCCAAAAATGGTTCAAGATGTGTCGTTATTATGAATCCTTTCCTTGAACGCAAAGTCCCTATATTATATTTATTATGTTATTCTTTTCTGAAAGAAATTATTTTTTGTGTCATTTTTTTTAAATCCATAATCTTTTTTATGTTCTTTTCCATTTTTAATTAAAGAATAAAATGTTTCAGAAAATGAGATGTTTATAAAGTTATAAAGAACTTGCAGAACCTATGGAAATTTAACACACGACACAGTATTTTTTTTTGTTTTTACTTGGAATACTAGTTTATATAAATTATAAAGGAACTGATTTCAATTCACTTGCACATTTTAAAAACAATTCATAAAGAAACTTATAGTCCCCTCCCAACATAACTTTTTTTTTTAAATTATAAAATAAAATAGTCAATTGAAAAACGTAAACAGACATCCATGTATTTTTTTAAAATGATTTTTAACTGATAAAGAGCAAATGAAAAGGCAGGTAGTTCGTTTCTCATTAATTAATGTTTGCGATTATGTTTTTTGTGATACTGGACGTACGAAAAAGTAAAATAATATTTAGATTCTTCCCTTTCACATGCGATCCTTAAATTTCAACGTGGGTATCGTAATTTTTTTCTAACTTTACAAAACATAGTTATCAAACGTTTAACACGCACGATCACCTAAAATGTTCTCCATTCTATAAAACTGAATTCTGAATATAGCTGATTCAGCAGTAAATTTATTTTTTTACATCGACACATCCAATTTTAATGGCTGCGGTTTAATTTTCTATGCAAGTTTAACGTAAAATACCTCGGAACATCATGCAGTTGGTATGTTCCCAAGATTTCTCTTACGGCCGTCTCATATTTTAATTAATTATCTTTATCTATAGACAAATATTTCAGGTTATTTAGTAACACAAAATTCTAAGATGAAAACTTATTGTTTTCGAAATTATCAGTTAGCAAGGTTTGTCATTAAATGCATCTCCTTTAAGAAAATTAGGAATGACGTTCGTAAATGGGGTTATTTTTGGCTAAAGAGTCATAGGAAAATGGCACAGGGGAGTATTTAACGTTACTGGATGAGTGTTCTGCTTGTATATAGTACGTTCATTACACAAACATTGATTTCATATATGCATACGTTTTTAAGTGGAATCATAATTCCACCTCATCAGACCAAAAATGCTACACACACACACACACACACATATATATATATATATAACTACTTCATTTACTCACATAAAATTAATATACGAAAGTATAAATTTATGCGTAAACTTTAAGTATGTACTTCAAAAGTGCTTAATAAACGCGGAATATTCATTGTAGCTTAATCGCCATATATATATATATATATATATATATATATATATATATATGTATATATATATAAATAAATAGAAAAATGCGAACATAAAAAGTAATATGGTTAAGCTTAAACAGAGAAAAGTAAAGAACTAGTAAAAACTGGAAAGGAGAAGGACAAGAAATTCTAGTAAAAGATATGAAAAAATTATAACTTAAAATATTGTAGCATTAAGAATGGATTATATATTGTTAAATTGAATTTATATATATACATACACACATATATATATATATATAACTATTAAAATGTAATACATCTAAACTGAAACGCCTATAATTCATCTCTGCAGGGAATCATTAGATCAAGTGCTTTTTCTCTGATGATTCCGTATGGGGATGAAACATGGACGTTTTCGTAGCATAATTACACTAAATATAATATTACTTACTATTTCCATGGCAGGTGCCCGTCTGAACTCCAATCTCTGGTCCCCCTCGCCAATCTTTCACGAAAAACACCCATCTAGCTGAATCCACTGTGAAAAATTTCCCCCACTCTATATCTGTGCCTAAATCAAAACGCGGATTCCATGAACAAAGCTTCTTTCTTAGAAGTGCACGCCTGTGGAACTCTGTTCGGTCTGCCTGCTTCCCTCCAAACTACAACTTTGATGTCTTTAAGTCCAATGTTAACAAATTCCTAATGAACCGCCCCCTTAATTAAACACTTCATCAAATCTCCAGACTAACGTAATGTACTTGCAATAACCCTTATCCCTGAGTGGCTTCCGGGCCTTGATAAGTGGTGATCACTGTGTAAAAAAAAAATACTAAGTTCTACTAAGTTATTCAGCATAATTAAAGTGAATATTAAAAATGTATACGTAATATATATTTCTCATAGTATATGTAAATAAAAAAAAGCATTTATATATATACATATAAGTATGAAAATATATTGGTGTGATGAGGCTATACTTTAAATAATTCTATATTCCTTTAATATTTTTACAAATCACGTAAACAGACTAAGCAGATCATCTGTCTTTTCATTATTTTTTGTTGAATATATTTGGGCATTACATGAAGATGAACACAAACTCAGAACTCAGTTTATTGATAAGTAAGAAAAAAAGCATATAATATGGCTGATAAAATATAAATATACAATGTTAACACGCGGGGTGTAGCTCGCTCCCCCTTTTTTCACTTTGGGACTGAGCATTAATATGAAAAAATAAGACTTAAATTTACACAAGAAAGAAAGATTTTCGTTGACGAAAACAATGCTGTCTATTTGCACAGGTAACTACCAACGTGCATATGTTAATGTAAGGATCGCTTTTATTCCATTTGAATTCGGCAAGGGTGATTGTTTGCTATTTCTGCCAATCGAGAGTATTTATACAAGTGCACGAAAATGTATGTCGACATGTTTAGATAACCTATTGTTACTGTAAAGCTGAATTAATGCTTATTTCGATTAAAGACTGTACCATACGTACATATATCAGCTGTGAGTAATTGTGTATAAACACAACTCGCATATACATGTAAATTAATGTTTCTCACGTATATACACATGCAGAAAATATTTACAATCCTTATATATATAATAGTGTAATACATACATATCTCGACTATATACTTGCATACTAAATATGAGTATGCATACGTGCATGTAAGATACATCATACAAACGCATGCAAAATACATACACATATGTACAGGCACTCAAAACCACACAAGATATACATGCATGTAACATAAAATGCATATATATATATATATATATATATATATATATATATATATATATGCATGTAACATAAAAACATATATATACACATGCATCTTAAATACATTCGCATAATGATGCATGTAAAATACACATACACATGCATGCAAAATACAGATATATATGCACATGTAAAATACATATATATATATATACACACGTATATGTAAAATACATAATTATATACATACATGTAAAATACATAATTATATACATACATGTAAAATACATAATTATATAGATACATGTAAAATACATAATTATATACATACATGTAAAATACATAAATATATATGCATACATGTAAAATACATATATATATATACATGTAAAATACATATATATATATACATGTAAAATACATATATATATATACATGTAAAATACATATATATATATACATGTAAAATACATATATATATATACATGTAAAATACATATATATATACATACATGTAAAATACATATATATATACATACATGTAAAATATATATATATATACATACAGGTAAAATACATATATATATACATACAGGTAAAATACATATATATATATACATACAGGTAAAATACATATATATACATACAGGTAAAATACATATACGTACATACAGGTAAAATACATATACGTACATACAGGTAAAATACATATACGTACATACAGGTAAAATACATATACGTACATACAGGTAAAATACATATATATATATATATATATATACACATACATACATACATGTAAAATACATATATATCCATACATGTAAAATACATATATATATACATACATGTAAAATACATATATATATATACATACATGTAAAATACATATATATATATACATACATGTAAAATACATATATATATACATACATGTAAAATACATATATATATACATACATGTAAAATACATATATATATATATACATACATGTAAAATACATATATATATACATACATGTAAAATACATATATATATACATACGTGTAAAATGCATATATATATACATACGTGTAAAATGCATATATATATACATACATGTAAAATACATATATATACATACATGTAAAATACATATATATATATACATACATGTAAAATACATATATATATATACATACATGTAAAATACATGTATATATACATACATACATGTAAAATACATGTATATATACATACATGTAAAATACATGTATATATACATACATGTAAAATACATGTATATATATACATGTAAATTGCATATATATATGCATACATGTAAAATACATGTATATATATAATGTAAATTACATATATATATATGCATACATACACATAAATTACATATATATGCATGCATACATACACATAAATTACATATATATGCATGCATACATGCATATAAAACACACACACATATATATATATAATGTAAAATACGTATATATACGTGTAAAATATATATACACGTGTAAACTACATATATACACATACATGTAAAATACATGTATACACATACATGTAAAATACATGTATACACATACATGCAAAATACATGTATACACATACATGTAAAATACATATATATATATATACATGCATGTTAAATACATATATATATATATATACACATGCATGCAAAATACACATATATATACATGCATGCAAAATACATATATATATATACATACATGCAAAATACATATATATATATACATACATGCAAAATACATATATATATATATACATACATGCAAAATACATATATATATATACATACATGCAAAATACATATATATATATACATACATGCAAAATACATATATATATATATATATACATACATGCAAAATAC
>NC_136483.1:90599523-90614523 GCF_053919585.1 Euprymna scolopes
ACACAGGGAACACGAGTGTGAAACGGCTCCAAAAAAGAGAGCCATCGAGATGACTTCTCGCCGTCTTCGTTCCTAAAAACACTCGCCCTTTCATCAAAAATGTTATCAGAGTAAACATTGTGTCAGGAAAAAAAAACAACATTTTTAAAAAAATATTTTACTTGTGGTCGCTTATTCATTTTTTAAATAGAATTTTGGAAATATGAAATTGGTATTTTTTGTTTTTTATACTTTCAGATTATTGTCTTCCAAAAGCGATATTAATTTTTACATATTTATTCATAAATTTTATACACCTTTTTTTTAAATTTTATTTAAAAAAATGTTCTCCTTAATTTTTCATATGAACACGATATATATATATATATATATATATATATATATATGTGTGTGTGTGTGTGTGTAAGCGTGTAGTGTGTCTTTAAATTTATATTAACATATTTGATCTATAATTGCTTTTTCTAATTGCTCCGTTTTTCATAGTTCTTTACTATATATTATCTATATCCCGATTTATCTATAAGATTTGCACGTGTGCTATATATATATATATATATATATATATATATATATATACGTATAGATATATGTGCACACAGACATATATTGTAGCTACATAACATATACATAAGCTGCTTAATATTCCCATGTACAGTATTCATGTTTCCGCAGAGTGTATATATTTGACCACATTCACATATTCTAATTTTATCTACCAATATATTGTAGATCCACACTGACTTACATATATTCGTATATGTTCTAGTTTGGTCTTAAAAAAAAAACTTCCTTCAGACAATTTTCCTCATTCTCAGAAAATGTAAGCATCTATATATGTATATAATATACATACACGTATATATACATATCTATACGTATTAATACCCATGTGTGTCTTATATATATATATATATATATATATATATATATGTGTGTGTGTGTGTGTGTGTATATATAAAACTAAATATATGTGTGTATATTTAGATACACGCACATATATACACACACGTGTATATATATATGTACATACACATATACTTGTATGCCTATATATATATATATATATATAGACCCAGTTACATGTACGTGTTTGTGTATGTATATATGTGTGTGTGCGTATGTATGTATCTAAATATACACACACCTGTAGATATGTATCTATATACACACATACATACATTATACATAAACACTTTATATAAAAACACACATGCGTATTTACATACACAATAAGACAGAAATTCATCTGTATATAAATGCATATGTACATTAATTTATAAACACATGTATATATAAATAAAACTATATATATATATATATACGTACGTATAGATATATCTACACACGTGTGTGTATATATATATACATATACACATGTATCGGTATGCACACGGATATATACATGTATCTATATATACACACACGCATATATATATACGTGTATTTTTATATTAACACGTGTGTGTATATATATATATATATATATATATATATATATATATATATATACACACATCTATATAACACATCTATACATTTTTTAGTATATACACATGCGTATCTCTCTCTCTCCATATATATATATATATATATATATATATATATATATATATATATATATACATACGCACGCTTTTATATACTTGTATTTTTATATAAATACACGTGTGTGGTCATATATATATATATACACACACACTTCTATCTATATAAACAAATCTTTAAATATTTTTAGTATATATATATATATATATATATATATATATATACACGCACGCAAATGTATGTGTACGTGTATATATACATACCTTTACGATTCAGAACGCTGTAACTAGTTCAACGCAACAAAAGTTTTTTGTGTCAAAATTTTTCTGTGAATTAAATATGGATGCACGTTTATAGCAGATTGAAATTTGGAATCAGCGAAGTTGATGGTAGCAGGTTCAAGACACTCAAATAGCCCAAAGCTGCAAACATCAGCCAGCTAGGTTTTGGCCCCTGTACTTAGGGATGCGTACCGTATTTTCTTCATGAATTACTCAGAAAAATAAACACCATCAATCGCTAATATTATAAACCATTATTCATGCGTTCGAAAGAAATCGCCGAAATTTGTTTGCAAATGTACTCTTAAACCAAGAATATGCAATTTTTACAAGTGAATCGCAAAACTTCATGAATTACACTTCGAATTTTGACACACTATTTCTCTTCTTTAAATTTCATGCATAGCGATTACTGGCTGCTTGCAGACCTTAACTTAATGCTTTAGGTTGAGAGATTTAGCGTCAAAGAAGAAATTGAATCCAAAAACATAATTCTACAAAAGGCATCGAATTGTTAGTGACGCGTAAGATCAGTATACTTACTAAGGCGACTATTTGAATGAAAAAAAAAAAAGTCAAATTTTACGTACAAAGACTTTTGGTATATTAGTGAGGCTGGGAATTTATTGAATGGCCAGTCACATATCTTTCCATCATAGTTAAGATGGCTTTAACATGCTCTCTCTCACACACACGCACCACACATTATATATATATATATATATATATATATATATACTAGCAGGGAGACCCGGCTTTGTCTGGGATTGAACTATGATCAACGAAGGTTTCACCTCATCATCATCGAAATCAGTGAAATCGCCCATTTTTCAATCAAATCGATCGATTGCCTGCTCTAGTTAGGGACTCACCGCGGTGCACCGGAAGAAAGCTTCACATGTCTTCCTGCACTGACGTTGTTAACAATACATTGTAGTCTCCATTGCACTGTAGAAAACCTGTTGGTTTTAGAAAATCACTTGTATATAATGGCTTGAATTAAAGTTTAAAATGCAAAAGTCAAGTACCATGATAAAATTGTGCACAAAGCAGAAACATTCACTTCCAACGCACCCTTGTCATATTAAAGAACTTTCTGTTGATTATATATGCCGTGCCTTCCTGCTTGTGCACTGATAACTTCTCATATCCACCTGTAATGTTAGTGTTAACTTAGGTCAAAATCGTGTGTTCCTTCATTTATTGGATATTTTCGATTATCGATACTGATCTATGACATTCTCATACAAAACCTATCTAAAACACTTTCAGATACATAATTTAAATTTGTGTAAAATTATAAAAAATAGGCTTAGCAATTTTGGAGTTCGTAAGGAACTAATTCAAAAACACGTACAAAGTACCATATATATATATATATATATATATATATATATATATATATATAAGGAGACCTAACGTTGACTCGATTTAATTTCTCCCATTTTTTATTGTTATAGAAATCGGTTAAATCGACCATTATCTACCCAACTGATTAATTGCCTGCTCTAGTTGGGAACCATCGCGTTGCACAGGAAGCAAGCTTCACAGGTCTCCCTACAGTAACTTTGTTGGCAATACATTGTACATTAGAATTCCGTGATGCAGCGGCGCCGGGATACGTTTTTTTCAGGTTACGATATCAAATACAATGTTTTTGGCCCTTGGTTACGATATTTGCCACGCCTTACGGTGTTATTTATAATGTTATTTGATTATAGGTATGTGTGTTACTAACTGCACTGTGTTTTGTTAACTAATTTTTAATATGTACTGTATAAAAGTTTGCTTAGTTCTTTTGCAGAGTTGGTGAGATTGCCGTCATACGGATTAATGCCGTATCCTGGGGTCTTACTGTTGTTTGCATTTCAATATAAAGAACCTGCCGTTGATTTTATGAAATTATTTTTATATAAAATGGCTTCACTGAAAATTTAAAAAGGACATGTCAAGTATCATGGTTCAGTTGAGCTCTAAACAGAAATATTCATTTCGAACGCGTGCTTGTCATATCAAAGAACCTACTGTTGATTTTATATTCCTGTTCCTTCTTTCATCGGATTTTGTCGATTTCTCAAGATTTCCCGAAGATATTTCGATACAAAACCTATCAAAGTATATGGCAAACATTTGTGGGAATTAAAAAAAAATGACCCAGCAGTTTAGGAGTGCATATGGAACAAATTCACATACAGAATATTAGAGTAGGTATTATATATATATATATATATATATATATATATATATATATATATATATTTGTAATCATCGACATACAGTCCTGTTTCGTTGAATCATAACTCATCAGTGCCGCTAGACTAGCACCTCTCCCAAGCCAAGGATCGTACCTAGAACTCTCGCGCTGACAGTCGGCAGCTCTACCTCTCGACCACGGAAGCGACGCCCGCAAATAACTCGTCCGAATGTCTATTTAAACAAACATCCGTCCGCTACTTGTACAGTTTTGCCCGAATGAAATGAAACTTTGGTCATAACTAGTTTATTATATTCAAAACATCACATCAAAACACTAGGGTCTTTGGCCTTTTCTTCTCCGTTCTACAGCATATGTTCTAGATGACCTCCATTTAGCCTTTGTTTTTTGGGGGTCACCCTGTATATATCACATACATACTAGCATGATGACCCGACGTAGCCTAGAATTGAATGATGATCAAGGAATATTTCACAATCCAATATTTTGATTTTCATCGAAATCGATGAAATAGCCCATTTTCTATCAAATCGATTGATTGCCTGCGCTACTTGGGGACCCACTTCGATGCACCTAAGTTCACAGTATATTGCAGTCTCCATTACAGTGGAGAGAACCTACTGTTCATTTTATAAAAAATTATATTCAATGGATCGCATTAAAGTTTAATTGCCTTTTACGCTATGGGAGTTATTTTTCGTTTAATTTTCATAGACGAAAATGGATGGTTTTCTGCCTCCATAAATACTGCATGTGATCCATGTTCAAGGAAATCTTAAGTTAAGATATTCGGTTTATCTTTAATATCGTGTGATTAAACATGCCACCCATGTTTCAACCTGACAACGCTGGGTACATACAGCTAGTAATATATATATATATATATATATATATATATATATATATATATATATATATATATATATATATATATATATATATGTGTGTGTGTGTGTGTGTGTGTGTGTGTATGTGTGTGGGTGCGTAAGATGAAATTTACGGAAATAATATTCCACCTTTATGGAGAGGTGAACAAAAAATGATATATAATGTATTTTTAAATTGCTAACGGCTATGTGTCACTCCATGCCATAAATACCATACACACTTTAAATGCTAACAACTTTTTATTAGAAAATAGAACAAAGACACCAATTTCACATTACAAACAGATCAAGTATATTTCCAAATATTCTACTGGTATTTTATTTCTTCAAACCAATCATCCCTAGAAAATCTTGCATTAAAGACGCAACGTTCATGAACATAATTTAAGTTTGTTCCTTTTTTACCTATATATATATATATATATATATATATATATATATATATATATATATATATATATATATGTGTGTGTGTGTGTGTGTGTGTGTGTGTGAAAATGACTATATGCTCCTCTTACTCTGGTGTGTACGAAGTAATTTCGAAACTAAGTGAAATGTCTTTGTACTTCTTAATATTTAACTGGCTTATCAAACTCACTTTTTCATCATTTAATAGAACCGAAGACCAATGGATGACAAAACCGGTCGCATTTCCTCCTTGTAATTCATTAGCGAATGATCAGCGAACTAGCCAAACTCGCCGAGATACATTTATATACGACATATACGAAATTTTTCTTCACACCACCGCTAAAAAGTTAGCAATGTCTATGGAAGCACATAAAAAAAGCTAATAAATTAAGTTCGGAATAAGTTGTCGATATTATTGTATGAAAATTAAAACAAAATTAATATAACTACTGGACAACTCGTAAAATTTGAATACAGGAAAATTGTTGAAGCTTTGTCGTCAAATGAATCTCATGTAAGTTATTAATTAGATGCTAGTGACCTCAGCGGTTCTCGCCAGATCATCGAAGTTAAGCAACGATGAGCCGGGCCGGTACCAGATGGGTGCCCATTTGGGAAGGCTAAGCGCTGTATGCACTGCGCCGAGTCGTAGAAATTTCCAAGTTGGTATCTGTGCGCGCGTTTAACTCACGCGAAGTGGGGGGATGCATCCTAATATCAAGACAGAAAGCAACAGGAAACTACTGTCTTTATTTGTCTTCCCGAAATTACCAGACCGCTACAATTTGGAGAGCCGTGGTCACCTACGCTGTTAAAAACAGCAGGGCCGCTGCATGCATGCATTGGCCACTAAATTGAAGCAACAATTAAAATGGCGGAATTAAATTAACGACGCATGTGTTCTGTTGTAATAATTTGATATTAAAAAAAAAACTTACGATATTGATAACAATGAAAGTTTCACTAAACACAATGGTGTACATAATTTGCCTGACCAAATATTCAAAATCATATAGCATTCGCTGCCCAAATAAGATCTCCTCACTATAGCTGACTCACATTAGCTTTTCCGGGGAATGGTGCACCTTCTCCAAGTGATATTACATCGAGTAACTGCACGAAGTTGGATACTCCACCAGACAAGATAAATTCTTGTCCTGGAATCCAGTAGGACCAAGAGACCAAAATGAAAGATATACTACAACATATGGAAATGGTTAATTGGGGAGATGAAAATTGTTCTCAATTTCTTTACTAACTCAGTGTTTGAGGGATAAAGAGGTTTGATTGAACATTGAATATCTATGTATCTCATACAGAGTTCAAGTGTTAGACCCAGGTAGTGGGCCTCTTGATTTCTGAGGACTTGGACTGAAGTAAACATTTTTAAAAAAAGTGCACAAGGTATATGAAAAACATTAAAAAAAACTATAGCAGATATCTAAGCGGGTTTGACTTATATACAGCAGGTTCAAATTTATTTGATTCTGTTTTATTTTAATGCAGTCGCAGTTTTCAGAAATCAAGGAGCTCCCTACTTGGGGCTTACACTTGAACTCTATACGAGATGCATAGCTATTCAAATGTTCCATTAATATTCTTTATCTCTTAAAGCGCCGACTTAATAAAGAGGTAGAGAATATAATTTTTATCTCTCCAATTGACCATTTTATTATGTTATAGCATGTCTTTCTTTTTGGTTTCTTGGTCTTACTGGATTCAAGGACAAGAATTCGTTTAGTCTGGTGGAGTATCCAGCTTTGTGTTGCTACTTGAGGTAACATCATTTGAAGATGCAAAAATTGCTCGTAAAAGATAGTGTGGTTAGTCATAGCGAGGAAATCATATTTGGATTGCGAATACTATGTGATCTTTTAAATATTTGGTCAGGGTTCACTTATACGGAAAACTAACCGTATATCAACTCGACGACGTTGTTTAGTAAGCGTTGGGGAAATATATATGTGTTAATTATCGAATGTTTTCTAACCAACTCCAACTAACCAATCTAAACACTCGGTAATTCACATACTGAAAGTACAGAGAGAGTTGCAACCTTGGTTGAAGTGAGTGTCCCTAATGATTGAGATCTGAACAGAGGTGAAAGGGAGAAACAAAACTAAATATCAAGGTCTCATGTAGGATATGAAAAGAAACTGGAATCTTAGTGAGATGCTAATCATACCAGTTATTATAGGTGCCACAGGGCTTATGAAGAAGAACCTCAAGTCCTACCTAACTAATATTCCTGATGAACCAAGTGCAAAAGAGACCCAGACTTAAGGGAACAACGAGGATACTAAAAAGAGCTCTCGGTTGGTTTCAATAAAAAGCAGAGCAATGTTGGTAACTAGTTTGGCTGCTTCATACCCAGCGTTAAAATCCTCAAAAGAAGGAAATTAAAAAAAAAAAAAGTACACAAATTTTACTGCGATTAATTTCTATTCCTAAAGTAAATATAGTACGCATACTTGTTTGGCTTTGAGAGATAAAACGTAAGTTCATAAGATTGGAATTTCTTTGGAAATTTCTGGAGAGAGGGAACCCAAGTTATTTATTATTCTGGTTGTTACGTTTTCCTTTCAGCTCTTTCAGAACTAGCATATCTCCCACTATTTAGCATGCGTAAAAAAAGTTTGAAGTGTATTTAGAGACAATATCAATTAGCAGGTATGCATGAATATTGCATCCAAGTAGAGTTAAGCACCAAACTTTCGGCTAGACTATTAGACTAGTTACGTTGCATCGAACCGACGAGAAAGTTTTTTTCATGAGCTTTCACGAATACCGACTTTTTCTTACCAATTGCAAAATAAGTTACCTAATATAAATATTATAGAAAGAAATGTCCTAATTGCTATTATTAGTAATATTATTAATAAAATGAATACCAACACCGATTTTTCTATCCGGTAAAAACAGGGAAGATGGAGTCATGATAACTGAACAGACACTAAAACACCTTTCTCTAAAGTAAGAAATAATGCCTCGGTGGATGATATAACGGAACTAATTGCACTACCTAATGGAATTAGCAAAGATATTACAATAATATCATTAAATAATTAACTTAAAAGATTGTATTCTTCCTGTTAGTTCCGATAATAGGATAAACGTTCCAAAAGTAATGTTTCCTATTTTTTTTTTTTTCATTCCAACTGAATGGATCAGAGGTGATTGCAAATTAAATTGTTGTGATGACTGAAATTAATGACCTAAAGATCCTTGTAATGGACGTGTGTCAAGAGCAGAGATGCGTCACTGAATTCCTTCATGCAAAAAATATTGAACTGCTCAACATTCACTGACGCCCCTTGAACGTTTACGAAACCGATGCAGTTGATGTCAGCACAATCAGGAGATGGGTTCGCCGATTTTAGTATTACGAGATATGCGAGTGACAAAGCGGCTCCGACACATCAAAAGAGATTGCCGAAAGTGCATTGAGAATGGTCATGATTGTGTAGAAAAATAAATTCTGGAGCATAAAACTCGCTCGTTTTAATTGTACCGCTTCCGTCTTCACAGGTCCTCAACATTTCAGTTTTAGGGTTAAAATAGGTCTTTTGGAGCGACCCTAATATGATAGTCAAAATAGTAAACTAAATTGAGCATTGCAAATCGTGATAGTATAGTGTCGGCATTAGATTAGTATATATATATTATGCAAAATATGAATGTTTGTTTTTTTTAATTTTTTTCTTATATATTTGAATCACATGAGATACAAAATAAAGTATTCATTAGTTTTGGGATTGATTTATGCTCGAAAAATAAATATGTTGCCCTAATAGTCTTTAAATTGTAATTCACTCAATAAGTTAGCCATTTCTTCGTAAGTTTCTATCATTTCCATCCCCCTAATTAATCTTGTTTACCCCCCCCCTTTTATTACTTACGCCTGTGGCACGTTCTGTTTATTAACACTCGAATGAAATAAAGAAAGGAAATATCGCCATAGTAATAATACAATTTATCACGAAGCTGAGAGAGAGAGCGCAAAGTAGAATATTAATTTGGGATATTGTCGTAGTTTCTCTATGTAATTGGCTTTGAAAACTCACGCATTCTTCATCCAAAGAATCGAACCAGTGATAAACAGATGACGTAAAGGGCCGCATTTTCCCTCATAATTCATTAAAAAATGTCAAGCAAACTGGCCCAAACCCGCTTAGATATATTAAAATAAGACATTATAAAATCAATTGAAAATCAGTAAATGCGAACGCACATGAAAAGCTATTGAAGTAAGGCACGGGTTGTCTTCCCTTACGATCACTACTACTTAAAAATTGTATACAATCAATAAGCTTTACTCTTATACATTTTAGGAAAAACTATTAAGTGTATTTGTTAAATTTTCGTCAGTTTGAGAGATATTGTTATTCTCTCATAGGATGATTAAAAAAAGGTATCTGAGGAAATTGGGCGGTTCAAGCACTGCTGTTATATCAAACTTTCAACGGAACCGGGGTGGTGAGCGGGTGGAGGTAACAACGGAACCGGGTGGAGAGCGGGTGGGGGTAACAACGGAACCAGAGTGGAGAGCAAGGGGGGTGTAACAACGGAACCGGAGTGGAGAGCGAGGGGGGTGTAACAACGGAACCGGATTGGAGAGCGAGGGGGGTGTAACAACGGAACCGGAGTGGAGAGCGAGGGGGGTGTAACAACGGAACCAGAGTGGAGAGCGAGGGGGGGTGGTAACAACGGAACCAGGGTGGAGAGCGAGGAGGGTGGTAACAACGGAACCGGGTGGAGAGCGAGGGGTGTAACAACGGAACCAGAGTGGAGAGCGAGGAGTGTAACAACGGAACCAGAGTGGAGAGCGAGGGGGGTGTAACAACGGAACCGGAGTGGAGAGAGAGGGGGGTGTAACAACGGAACCGGAGTGGAGAGAGAGGGGGGTGTAACAACAGAACCGGAGTGGAGAGCGAGGGGGGGTGGTAACAACGGAACCAGGGTGGAGAGCGAGGAGGGTGGTAACAACGGAACCAGGGTGGAGAGCGAGGGGGGAAGTAACAAGGGAACCGGAGTGGAGAACGAGGAGGGGTGTAACAACGGAACCAGGGTGGAGAGCGAGGGGGGGAAGTAACAAGGGAACCGGAGTGGAGAACGAGGGGGGTGTAACAACGGAACCGGAGTGGAGAGCGAGGGGGGTGTAACAACGGAACCGGAGTGGAGAGAGAAGGGGTGTAATAATGGAACCGGAGTGGAGAACGAGGGGGTGTAACAACGGAACCAGAGTGGAGAGCGAGTGGGGGAGGAAACAACGGAACTAGGGTGGAGAGCGAGGGGGGAAGTAACAAGGGAACCGGAGTGGAGAGTGGGGAGAGGTAACAAGGGAACCGGAGTGGAGAGTGGGGAGAGGTAACAAGGGAACCGGAGTGGAGAGCGGGGAGAGGTAACAACAGAACCGGGGTGGAGAGCGGGGAGAGGTAACAACGGAACCGGGGTGGAGAGCGGGGAGAGGTAACAACGGAACCAGCGTGGAGAGCAAGGGGGTAACAACGGAACCGGGGTGGAGAGCAAGGGGGGTAACAACAGAACCGGGGTGGAGAGCAAGGGGGGTAACAACAGAACCGGGGTGGAGAGCAGGGAGGGGTAACAACGGAACCGAGGAGGGTAACAACGGAACCTGGGTGGAGAGCGGGGAGGGTAACAATGGAACCTGGGTGGAGAGCGGGGAGGGGTAACAACGGAACCAGGGTGGAGAGCTAGGGGGGGGGTAACAACGGAACTGGGGTGGAGAGCGATGGGGGTAGCAACGGAACCGGGGTGGAGAGCGGAAGAGAGAAGAGGTGGACAACGAAACGGATGGAGAGGGGAATAAAACGCAAAGGGAGGGAAAAAGTGGGAAAACTACAAACAAGGAGGTGAGTGGCAAAACAACGATCGGAGAGAGAGGAGGAGAAAAAAACTGATCGAGAGGGAAAAAATCTTACGGTGTAAATGAAAGCAAAAAAAAAAAAAAAAAAGAATAGAGGAAAACAGAATGAAGGAACAACGTAATATCGGTCATTGACAAATAAATGTTCTCTTTCGTTCAACATCCCGACCAAAATTAAACGTTTATATACGAATTCTAATACCAGGAATTATATATTACACACATTACTCGCGCTTGTCTATCGCATTCCAATATATAGAGCGAGTATTGAACCTTATAAATGCACCAGACTTTTCGTTTTGTAATTCTTTAACGTTACCTGCAAGCAAAGCGTCGATGGAGTGTACGTGTGTCCGCGCACATACGCACCGTGAAAACCAATCGACATGCCAAACTCGTGCGAGACACTTCACATCAGATAGTTGCCATGATGTTAAAAATCGATGTCATGCACACGTGAATATATACTAGCAAACGTAAACACATAGAATAAGAATCTATATATTGGTACCGTGTACGTACGTACGTGTGTCACGGTTTTCAGATTAGTTAATCAACCGAGAACCACATCACTCTATATAAAGGCATATAAGGTATCAACTCGAAAGTCAAAACAACGAAAAGAATGTGATGTTGTCCTAGCCCGTATGATAAGGTAGGGAAACAAGGTTAGTTGCGTTGGAAAATCGAATAAGGTTAAATATATTTGGGAGACTGGCTATCGAACAAAAGTTGGATTTGAGTAGATAGCCGAGAGAGTCAAAAAGTTAAATCCTCAGCGCAAGACATAAGATTGTCACTGCGGCCGACACGACCGGATAACGATCAGCAGACTGCGTTTTAGATTCTTACAACCGATGATAGCACACGCACACACATAGCAAACAAAAGTAGGTTATACTTGTAACTTGTGTTGTGTTTACTGTAGTGCGACTATGGGGAAGAACATCATTGTATGTAATATGTAAAATAAAATTAAAGAGTTACTGTACTGGCTTTAAATAACCATATTTGGTTAGGATTCCATAAAATAAGAGCTGACACAGAGACGCAGATGTTAAAACTTAAGATTTGAAAACGAATAAAAAGGAAAATACTGCAACACGAATACCCGCAACCTCAACAATAAAGGTGGCAGCGGTTATTTAAGTCCTTTTTTATTTTCCTCTCCATCAGTATGTGTGCGTGTTTATCTACTCCCTCCTTTGCATCTATATATGCAAGATTGTCTGAAGTAACCGACAGTCAAAACTTACCAACTCCTGTTCCATCGGTGCAATATTGCTATTTTACAAGTACTTCCACGGAATGTGATCCGATTAAGTTAATAACTTAATTATAAATGAAACAAAGCAATTTCTTAAAATCTAATTCAATCCCAGCACTAAAATATATTTTAGCAAGAATTATGTGCTACTATAGGAGTTAAACAATCAATCGTTGATAACATAACAATATATATATATATATATATATATATATACCGTATAAGTCTTATTATTACTAACAGACACTAGTGTTTCATACTCACGCAATCATCAGTATAGGAGAATGCAGTTACTGTCAGTGGAAGGATGCGAACCCAGTTACAATACTACCTTTGATTACAACATCGTATTCAACGTTTAGGCTACCATAAATTAATATATGAAGGGATATAATTTGACAATAAAAGCCAGAATATATCAATAGTATACATCGTCTGGAATCCCTTTTTAAAAGAATATGGATACAACATTATGTGCAACATTATTTGAGGTGTGTGGAAGAAAGTTGGGTTGCATAAACTTTTGAAAATAACGGTTACTGTGTTTTGTATTGAAACGGTTCGGTTATTGCATCCGGGCAACACCGGGCGTTTAAGCTACCATAAAGAAAAAAAGAACCTATGAACGAATGAATGAATGAATTCGATTTGCTTTATATAAATATTCTAACAAAGTAAATAAAATGATATTGCACGATTGAATTCACGGTTAGGTAGCGGCTTCACGATAATGGTGTTGTTTTGCTGTGTTAGTGTATACGCTGATGGAGAGCCGCGGCCGTTATGGAACCGCGAAAAATCGCTTAGTGACGCCTAAACGTTGAAAAATATTTTACACTCAGAAGTTCAGCATTTAATTTTTTTTTTTTTTTTTTGTAAATCTTGTTTTGAATATTAGAATTCCTGTGAGAAAAAGAACGATCGGGAATTTCCACAATCGACTTAACTATATATGCGCACACACATACACAGGCACTTCATTACAACGAGGAAGACCGAAGGTACGGCCGAAAATATATTCTTTTTAGAAAAAGTTGTTTCAAGACATTTTGAATTCCTACACGTCACAAAATAAGAAAAAAGATAATTATGCACTTTTCATATATATATATATATATATATATATATATATATATATATGTGTGTGTGTGTGTGTGTGTGTGTCTTTAAATCCCCGAAACAGTGTTTCAGGGAAAATAGCCGATGACCGCTGAAATTTAGAATTATTGTGAGTTCGAGAAAGCAAGTTGATTCAGCGATTGCCGGAGATTGATTTTCCAACGAAGGACTAAAAATACAATTTTTAATGTAGTTTTCAAAAAAAATAAAACTACGGGAAAAGTTTACTTTCGCTATCTATTTAGATAGATTACAAAAATATTGATATTAAATATACAGAATCACGTGCGTAATTTAATTTTACCTGTAAAAATTAAATATTTATTATTTCTGATGACCTAGATAAAACAATATTTGATATTTTATTACAGGAGAGTTAATTCCAAACTGATTTTAAGCAGGATTAGTCTAATCCAATAGTTAAAACACGTATACATAATATATTCTCATGGATATAATTTGACCATATCTCCATATTGTTAGCAAAATCGGCAGCAAAGATCGCCGCAAAACCTAGAGGATGAGATATTGCGCAATGTTGGCTTTCTCTGGACACGTGGGTTGTTTAGTGGTTCAAGACTAGGTACAGGTTCAAATACTGAAGAGATCTGAACTTTCATTTTATGGCGTTCTTTGCTTACAACCGTTTGTTTAGTACTATTGTTTGTGTAAACAATAGCATCAACAAAGTAAGAGTTTAATAGATAACAGTGTATATTGCTAGAAATTACTTTCTAATATCAAAACATATGGTGCTAATGCAGAGAGTGATCCGCGCTATTTTTAAATCGTATTTTGAAGTTTAATAAAGTTTTACGATATGTTTTTTATTCACTTCTAAGGTTAAAGTACAAATAAGGTACAAAACACCCTCCCCTCCCCATGTAAAGAATGGCTTTTTAAATAATAACGTTATTATTTCAGCACGAATCACTGTCTGTATGAGTACCAAACACACACACACACACATATATATATATATATATATATATATATATATATATATATTATTCTAACACGGCAGTATCTGTCATTCAAACCCGGTAGTGTTTGAATATATGGATAAGTGGCAGTTTTAGTGATTTAGAACTGCTTTAAAGCTTCACCGTTGACTCATTTTCCGACCAAATATCAAACAATATTACAGCTTATAGATCACTTTCTCAGCTATATTGTGTAAACAAAAAAATAATTTTCGTTCAGTAAAACAAAAGTTATACTGAATTTAGTAGTGTTCAAAACTGTCAAAAAACGTAAGGAGGACGTTTTTTAATGACAGGTTTCCATAGCCTCCACGACTCTTCAGCGAGACGTGTTGCTACTAATTCACTGCTGTCGCTAAAAGTAACAAGTAGAACAGAAAGAATGAAAGGGGGATAATTGGGTAT
>NC_136483.1:90617023-90645517 GCF_053919585.1 Euprymna scolopes
TGGTATAATAAAATTATGGGGTGTTCGTTCGCGCCTGACATCCATAGAATGGAAATACGTCACAAAGTTTAACAAGGTTTTTTAATATAGATCCACAGAATATTGTGATAAGTGTTTCAGTGTAAACAGGTATGATATAATAACTCATGGGGTGTATCTATTTTATTTTTACTTTCATGATATTTTGCTTTGGTTTTGATACCCCCAAATTCAACCCAAATTTACAACCCTTCCTTTTCATAAGCTATCATACTTTAATAAATCAGAGTTAATTTTCTGTAGGTTGCTTCTGAACCCAGTCAACGACGGGTACTTTTGCTAATATATATATATATATATATATATATATATATATATATGTGAAATTTAATTGAGAATTTTTTTAAAACTTTGAAGTGTCGAATATAATGATACAATCATTTTTGTTTATTGCTTTTTTTTTTGTAAGTCCTATATATTTGCTAATACATAGCCTCATCAGGGTCGAAAGTCCGGTTCGTGAATTTCTTTTTCTTTTTCTTCATTTTGGTGTTATGGCGAGGAGACGAGAATTTACTTGTTGATCCGGTGGTTTCGAGTATGTAGTGCTCTAGTTTCGAGCGGGATTTAAAGTAAAAGATGGTCACACACCTTTTGAAGACACCTTTTTTTTAAGTGTCTTCAAAAAGTGTGTGACCATCTTTAACTTTATATATATATATATATATATATATATATATATATATATATATATTTACACTTTTTATGATGCACCCTTTCACTAGAAACATCCAATCATTTTTATATTCATTACAAAAGGGTTACAAAATCATTACCAGTATTTGCATACAATTGTTTCGGCTCATTACTGGTAGTTAAAAATATAATTCTGCACATGCGTACATATGTTTATATCAGCAGGAGACTCATCGCCAAAAATATGCATAAAATCCGAAAGCAAACAAGAGTAGCATCAATTTATAGACACTCCTTATGAACAATCCGATACATACAAAAATTTTGGAAGTATATATATGGAGGTCACCACTTATAAAGGCCCAGAAGCCACCCGGGGATAACAGTTATTTTGTGTACAGTAATCAATGGGATATTGTTGCAGTATTCATTAGTATTGGAGATTTGATAAAGTGTCATTACTTAAGGGGGCGGTCATCAGGAATGTGTTTATGTTGGACTTAAAGACATCCATGTTGAAGTCAGGAGGGAAACAGGCAAGCGGTAAAGAGTTCCACAGGCGTGCAGTTCTAAGAAAGAAGCTTTGTTCACGGAATCTACGTTTTGATTAAAGCACAGATAAAGAGTGGGGAAATTATTGACAGTGGTTTCAGCTAGCGGGTATTTATCGTGAAAGATTGGAGAGGGTGGGACCAGAGATTGGAGCTCAGACGAGCACCTGCCATGGAAATAACGATAAAACAAAGATAGGCTCGCAACGTCTCTTCTGTGGGAGAGAGGTTTCAGGGAAGAGAAAAGGGCACTCCCAACTAAACCACAAAGTCTATTCTGTACTCTTTCAAGGAAGGATCGGCTGTTTTTACCAGCTCCTCTCCAGATGTGGCAGCAGTATTCCATCTTTGGACGTACTTGGCTTATATAGATAGAGAATTGCATCAGTAGCGAGATATCTTCTGGAGCGGTAGAAGGATCCTACCATTTTTCCAGCGACCTTGGCAACAGACTTGATATACGTGTTCTATTTACGATCAGGAGTAAAGGTCAAATTCAAAAGCTTGTCAAAACATGGCGCCTCCCTAAACGAGAGCTATCTATTTCAATTGATGCCAGATGGGGATCAGAACGTTGATGATGTAAAAATAGGGGTTTGGTTTTAGATGCATTAAAGGTAACAAGTCACCTCTTCCTCCACTTAACACGCGCTCGAGATCAGAGGAGAGACAATCAGAGAGAACTTTGTCATTTACAGCCTTTGATGTGTTGCCGTAGATGGTCGTGTCATCAGCATAGATGTCAACGAATGATTTAAGTATGTGTTTTGGGAGATCATTGATGTAGATCAGGAAGAGAGTTAGGCCCAGGATGGACCCCCGAGGGACTCCAGCATTAATACTGTGGGCCTTTGATTTTTGCCCATCAACCACTACACTTTTGAGCCTATCAGAGAGAAATGATTTACTGATTGAGAAAAAATTTCCAGTTACACCGTAGCTGTAAATCTTGTGAAGTAGGCCTTTATGCCATACTTTATCGAAGGCCTTTGATATGTCAAGAGCAATTGCCCTAGAAAGGAAGTCTTTTTCGAGAGATTCGCTAATCCTATAAGATATAACCGTTAGCACATCTGCTGTAGATCTAGCAGAACTGAAACCATATTGCGTGTCACTAAGAAGGTTATTTTTCTGAGTTGGTTGACTACTTTATTTAATATGGATTTCAGCAACTTACTCATAACACAGAGGAGACTTATTCGTGTGTATGAGAGGGAGATGACTTATCACCTGAATTCTTAAATACAGGGCATACTGATGAGGTTTTCCAGGGTGTTGAAAAGCAGTTCTCTTTAAGGCAACGCTTAAATAGTTTTTAATTATGGGGGCAAGTTCTGGTTGAAGCTGTTTTAACACTATAATTGAGATGCCGTTAGGGCCAGTTACTTTACTGGAATCAAGGTTCTTGATTAGCTTGGCGACCTCACGCATATATATTTGTATGTTACCTAGCGTGTTGTGTGTTATTGGAGATACCGGGAGTTGATGGCCTTCGTCGCATAGGGTACAATTAGCTGCAAAGTTCTTGGCAAATAGTATGGCCTTGTCTGATGCTGACGAGATTACCTCTGGTCCATTGATAATGATTGGTATAGAACGCACGTTTCTGTTCAGGATCCTATTTGTTATTTGCCAAAACCGGTGGGAACCAAGGCGCTGATCAGCTACTTTGGATTTAACGGACTGAGCATATAGCTCTCTTGCATTTTTTATTATTCTTTTACAGTGGTTGCTGGCGTCCCTGAAAGCAGCTTTAGTCTCAGTGCATCTATTACGTTGGTAACTATGGAAAAAGTGATTTCTGTGCGCAATGGCAGCAACATATTCTGGGGAGAACCATGGCCGGCTGTTAGGCTTTTGTTGGATTTTTTTTGATGGTATGAATCGGTCTATGCCTACAGTTAATCATTCGGCCAGGTCTGATACTATAGAGGACACATCCGTTTTAAACATGGAATGCAGAGGTAGATCAGATATGAACGTACGGAAACTATCCCAGTCAGCCATAGAGTATCGGTATATAGTACGGTAAAAAATATATATATCACAGGCTCCTTAAGTTTTTGACAGACTATAGATACCCACGTAAGGGTACCTGCGTCTGAAATTTTTATGGCAGGAGGTGCACAATTTCCAACCACACATCTCTCGAGTCGACATCGTTAAATACGAGTCGCGAGTGAAGTGTTTGTACAGGACGACTGGACACGATTGCCGAGATGAGAGGAGAGCACATACAGCGCCTAGAATTCCCAAATGATGGCCCATCTGGTAGTAACCAGGCTCAACATTCCTCAGCTTCGATGACCTGACGAGAATCGGTGTATCAACGCGATTATGCCATTATATATATATATATATATATATATATATATATATATATATACATCCCTATTACATATGACACATATCATATAGATAGTTATCCACTATATCCATATAAGTATCGATTTCGTTCTTGTACGAACGCTAGTTTATTTGTTTTCTGTTTTACTGTTTTTCCACATTGCTGTATTTCTTCATTCACTCAACTTCCGGTGGAAGTAAAACATAAATAACCTAGCGTACGTACAAGCATTAACAATAAACGAAAATAGAAACATCAAAGGCAAGTGTATTTTGAAATTGTCTTGCTGTAAATATTATATACACTATTTATACGAAAAACTAGATAATGGTTACTTATCTATATGACGTGTAAGATGTCCTTTTTATATACCCCTATTACAACTTTAACAATTGTGAATGTATCGGCTTGTTGATCAAAAAGAATATCTATATGTTGATATGGCCCATGTTTATTTACGGATTTTATGCATACTTTGTGCTGAAGAGTGCCCTGCATGCTAATAATAAATAACACCCGTAAAAAGTTATATATGTAAATACCAGTACTGGGCCAAGCAATTGTACGCATACCTTGGTCAACAAGTTGCAAAATTTTTTTTTTTTAAGTGATCGCAAAAATGTCAGCCGATTCCTATCGAAGCGGCACATCATACAATCTCTACTATTATATAAAAAAAAGTCACTGTATGTGTGTGAGTTCCCTCCTCATATGTTCCGACACGGATGAGCCTCTCTTTTTCAAATTTCACACAAACATAATTTATATTTCTGACAGTGTTCTTAGATATGTTTTGTACCGAAATTCATCCGATAAGTATTGACATCCTTTTCTCCTCCTTGCAACCTCTATCTCACAGAAGAGATGTTGCGAGTTTGTCTCTGATGTATCGTTATTTTCATGGAAAGTGTTCGACTGAGCTTCAATCTATGGTCCCCCCTCGCCAAACTTTCACAAGAAACACTCGTCTAGCTGTAAACACTATCAATAATTCCCCCCACTCTTTATCTGTGCCTAAACCTAAACATAGATTCCATGAACAAAGCTTCTTTCTTAGAACTGCACGCCTGTGGAATTGTCTTCCGTTTTCCTGCTTTCCGGCTGACTACAATATGGCTGTGTTCAAGTCTAACGTAAATAAGTTCTTGATGAGCCGTTCCATATAAGTTATCAAATTTACCAAATTTTCATTACTAATGATTACTATATTGTCCAATTTCTACTGTACACTCTTTAACCCTTATCCTTGAGTGGCCTCTTGGCCTTGATAATGTGGTGATGCCTATGTAAAAAAAAAAATTAAATTTTACAAATGATCTTTCTTCTCTTATGGATAGAAATAATTTTTACAGTGGAATATTTTACGCTACGCCGTGTAACATTGACCGGTGTAACGTAAAATATTCCTCTGTAAAAAAAATTATTTTTCATTTGTAAAAGGAGAAAGGTTATTTTTAAGATCGCTAAACCCAAATATTAGCTAACTTGATATTGTACACACACAGACAAAATTTGATGAACGATATTATTATTAATTTTTTTTTTTTTGCGAATTAATCCACCGGGCAAATTAATCCTGTCAATATATATTATTCAATAGAGGGTTGATTCTATAATACATGCGCAATCTGCATAAATAACTATGTTTAAGCATATCGTACAACTGAGCAACGCCGGGTGTCCAACTAGTATTACAACCCTTATATCTATCTATCTCCCTCTCTCTCTCTCTCTCTCTCTCTCTCTCTATATATATATATATATATATATATATATATATATATATTAACTGTGTTTAAATATTCAGTTAGAAAGCTTGGTAAATGTTACCTTACGCTACAACAGAACACTTACCACTCTTGTTGTTTTAGGGGTACTCGAGGTCGTTGACAACGAATCTGATAATCAAAACCGTTTGCATGGTATGAGCCACTGGACCTTGGGATTATTTTGTGCCATTTCACCGCCTCTACTAGAGTTTTTCTTACATGATAGGTTCGCGTGCGAATGGGCATAGTGAAGTGCCTTATCACATCGCGTAAAAATCTTTAAGCAGCCATTTGAAATAAGTTAAAATAAAATCAACCATTTTTCAATTTTTTTTTTTTTTTTGTCTTGCATAGTTTTAAATGGTTTTAATTGATCTGAAAGTTTTCACGGGCGGTTTACAAAAACATAAGTACCAAACCTTGTTTTTTGTTGTTGTTGTTGTTTTTTTTAGGGAGGTATTCAATTACAGAACTTGTGTAGTTTAACGGGTGTTTCTGCAGTTTAATTACCCAGTTTTCCGTAAGTACCGCGCCGACATTTACAGAGTTTAATACTGTTTAGAATTTCACAAAAATTTCACAAAAATTCTGTTTACATTGGAGAGGGGGCAGGGGTGGTGCTTAAAGATTCTTATGCAATGTGATAAGACACTTCACTACTCCCGTTCGCACGCGAACGTATCATGTAAGAAAAACACTACCGAAGGCGGTGAAATGGCACAAAATAGTCCAAGGTCAAGGGGTTCATACCATGCAAACGGTAAATTTGCGGCGAGTTTGATTATCGGATTTGTTGTCCACGACCTCGAATAACCCTAAAAAAAAAACAAAAACAAAACAAAACAAATTACAGTGATCGGTGTTCTGTTGTAGCATACGGTAACATTTACCGAAAGCTTTTATTCCAATTGGTGTGTGTGTGGGGTATATATATATATATATATATATACACACACGGCACAATCAGGTTGACGCTCCGGTTCTTGCCAAATCACCGAAGTTAAGCAGCGTTGAGCTTCTCCAGTACCAGATGGGTGACCATTTGGGAAGGTTAGGCGCTGAATGTACCGTGCCGAGTTGTAGAAATTTTCAGGTTGGTATCTGGAGGCGCATTAATTCACTGGGAGCGATGCACCCCCAGTCTTAGTTAAGACATGCATCTAGGAGAAGATAACTCTGATGTAAAAACCTGCGTTGCATGGTGTGCTTTGTCTTGTGGCAGTCATCTGCACCAACAAGGATTAGCAGTAAAAGCAAAACGTGTGGTTGGTTCTACACAAAGCATTCACCACTACTGTTGCGGAACCTAATACGTTGGAATCGACGGGATGATCCATCGTGTGTGTGTGTGTATGTGTGTGTGTGTGAGCGATTTTTGGCTAACTTAAATTCATACCAAGAGTCTTTACAATTGTTTCGAAGTCAATTTATTTTAGAATAGAACAAATTTCATTTTACCATTGCTTTCTTAGCTATAACAAAGTTTGAAACAAATTAGAAAACAAAAACTTCAATATCCAGGCAAGTTTGATTAGAAACTACGATTTTTTTTCCTTTTTGCAAACAAATAAAAACAAAACTAAACTGAATGAATAAATGACGAATAGATTAAATCGTATATTTCTCCCGCCAAAAATAAGAGACCAAACAATAGATTAGATACTGTAAATAAATCAAATACCCGCTTACGACAATGACAAAGTGTGTGCGCATGCGCTTGCATTTCAAGTTTGTGTACGTTCAATAGTTATCCCCCGTGCATACAGACAGATACAAACCAACTAACCACGTCTGCGCGATTTAATCTAGTCGCCAATTGGAAAGGCTGGTCGGTGTGCGTGCGCGCAGCGACTGCATATTTTTGCTTGGCGCCAGTGGTCGGAGCTCGAGACCAGACAAAATATATCATGTATTCTCCACTTCTCTGCACACACACTAGCAAGGTTGTTTTCCTTTCCTGTTCACTTGCCTTAGTTAACTTAGGTAAGACCAGGATGTAATCGTTGAATATCTATGAATGATAGAAGCTTTGAACGACAACATTTCTGTGTGTGTGTGCGTGTGTGTGTGTGCGCGCGCATATATTAAAATTGTAATTGGAGCCTTTTATATGCGAGACTATTTTTTTTATTATTTACTTTAAAATAAAAGAATCTGGAATTGAAAAAATGTGCAATTCAAATTTGAATATTTCTAACCTATAAATGTTCAAAAACGATATATATTGACTAGCAAGGAGACCAAATATTGCCCGAGATGGAATGATGATCAACGAATGTTTCACACTCCCATATTTTTATTGTCATCAAAATCGATGAAATATCCCATTTTCCAGTTAGATCGATTGTCTGCTCTAATTGGGGAACCCTCACGATACACCTGAAGGAAGGTTCACCATGCCTTTTGCAGTGACTAAGTTCACAATATATTGTAGTCTACATTGCACTGTAGAGAACCTACTATTGATGTTATACAATTATTTTTATATATAACAGCTTTTACTGAAGTTTAAAATGCAAAAGTCAAGTATTATGCTTCAGTTGTGCGCTAAACAGAAACATTCATTCCAAACGTGTCCTTGCCATAGCAAAGAACCTACTGCTGATTTTAGATGTTAAGCCTACTGCTTTGCGGTGATAATTCAAATTTGTAATTTAAGTTTAAAATAAAAAAGTCAAGTATCATTGTGAAATTGTGCTTTAAACAGAAACATTTATTTCGAACGCGCACCTCTCATAACAAGAACCTACTGTTGATTTTATATGTTGGGTCTTTCGGCTTGCGTGTTAATAAAACTTCTCCAATGCAGTTGTGATATAAGGTTGTGTAATATGTTAACATTGGTAAATTATTTCGATTACCGAAACAGCGGAGACATTCCGATACAAAATCTATATAAGTACACGGCCAGGTACATACAGCACCTTCGTGTGAAATGTCAAAAATTACCCCGGCCGTTTTCGAGTCTATAAGGAACGAACTAACAAAGTTCCTTTTATATAAAAGTGTATATATATATATGTGTGTGTGTGTGTGTGTGTGTGTGTGTAGAGAGAGAGAGCGCGAGGTAGGAGAGAGAGAGAGAGACGAAGCGCGAGGTTGGAGAGAGAGAGAGAGACGAAGCGCGAGGTTGGAGAGAGAGAGAGAGACGAAGCGCGAGGTTGGAGAGAGAGAGAGACGAAGCGCGAGGTTGGAGAGAGAGAGAGAGGGAGCGCGAGGTTGAGAGAGAGAGAGAGGGAGCGCGAGGTTGAGAGAGAGAGGGAGCGCGAGGTTGGAGAGAGAGAGAGAGGGAGCGCGAGGTTGGAGAGAGAGAGAGAGAGAGAGGGAGCGCGAGGTTGGAGAGAGAGAGAGAGAGGGAGCGCGAGGTTGCAGAGAGAGAGAGAGAGAGGGAGCGCGAGGTTGGAGAGAGAGAGGGAGCGCGAGGTTGGAGAGAGAGAGGGAGCGCGAGGTTGGAGAGAGAGAGGGAGCGCGAGGTTGGAGAGAGAGAGGGAGCGCGAGGTTGGAGAGAGAGAGGGAGCGCGAGGTTGGAGAGAGAGAGGGAGCGCGAGGTTGCAGAGAGAGAGAGAGAGAGAGGGAGCGCGAGGTTGGAGAGAGAGAGGGAGCGCGAGGTTGGAGAGAGAGAGGGAGCGCGAGGTTGGAGAGAGAGAGGGAGCGCGAGGTTGGAGAGAGAGAGGGAGCGCGAGGTTGGAGAGAGAGAGGGAGCGCGAGGTTGGAGAGAGAGAGGGAGCGCGAGGTTGGAGAGAGAGAGGGAGCGCGAGGTTGGAGAGAGAGAGGGAGCGCGAGGTTGGAGAGAGAGAGGGAGCGCGAGGTTGGAGAGAGAGAGGGAGCGCGAGGTTGGAGAGAGAGAGGGAGCGCGAGGTTGGAGAGAGGGAGGGAGCGCGAGGTTGGAGAGAGGGAGGGAGCGCGAGGTTGGAGAGAGAGAGGGAGCGCGAGGTTGGAGAGAGAGAGAGTGAGAGAGGGAGCGCGAGGTTGGAGAGAGAGAGAGAGAGGTAACGCGAGATTGGAGAGAGAGAGAGAGAGGGAGCGCGAGATTGGAGAGAGAGAGAGGGAGCGCGAGATTGGAGAGAGAGAGAGAGGGGGCGCGAGATTGGAGAGAGAGAGAGAGGGAGCGCGAGATTGGAGAGAGAGAGAGGGAGCGCGAGATTGGAGAGAGGGAGCGCGAGATTGGAGAGAGAGAGAGAGGGAGCGCGAGATTGGAGAGAGAGAGAGAGGGAGCGCGAGATTGGAGAGAGAGAGAGAGGGAGCGCGAGATTGGAGAGAGAGAGAGGGAGCGCGAGATTGGATAGAGAGAGAGAAAGAGAGGGAGCGCGAGATTGGATAGAGAGAGAGAAAGAGAGGGAGCGCGAGATTGGATAGAGAGAGAGAAAGAGAGGGAGCGCGAGATTGGATAGAGAGAGAGAGAGGGAGGGAGCGCGAGATTGGAGAGAGAGAGAGGGAGGGAGCGCGAGATTGGAGAGAGAGAGAGGGAGGGAGCGCGAGATTGGAGAGAGAGAGAGAGAGGGAGCGCGAGATTGGAGAGAGAGAGAGAGAGAGGGAGCCCTAGATTGGAGAGAGAGAGAGAGAGGGAGCGCGAGATTGGAGAGAGAGAGAGAGAGGGAGCGCGAGATTGGAGAGAGAGAGAGAGAGGGAGCGCGAGATTGGAGAGAGAGAGAGAGAGGGAGCGCGAGATTGGAGAGAGAGAGAGAGAGAGGGAGCGCGAGATTGGAGAGAGAGAGAGAGGGAGCGCGAGATTGGAGAGAGAGAGAGAGAGGGAGCGCGAGATTGGGGAGAGAGAGAGAGAGGGAGCGCGAGATTGGGGAGAGAGAGAGAGGGAGCGCGAGATTGGAGAGAGAGAGAGGGAGCACGAGATTGGAGAGAGAGAGAGAGAGAGAGAGGGAGCGCGAGATTGGAGAGAGAGAGAGGGAGAAAAAGAGCAAGGAGTGGAGAGAGAGAGAGAACAAAAGAGCGAGGGGTGGAGAGAGAGAGAGAACAAAAGAGCGAGGGGTGGAGAGAGAGAGAAAAAAAGAGCGAGGGGTGGAGAGGGAGAGAGAAAAAGAGCGAGGGGTGGAGAGGGAGAGAGAAAAAGAGCGAGGGGTGGAGAGGGAGAGAGAAAAAGAGCGAGGGGTGGAGAGGGAGAGAGAAAAAGAGCGAGGGGTGGAGAGGGAGAGAGAAAAAGAGCGAGGGGTGGAGAGGGAGAGAGAAAAAGAGCGAGGGGTGGAGAGGGAGAGAGAAAAAGAGCGAGGGGTGGAGAAGGAGAGAGAAAAAGAGCGAGGGGTGGAGAGGGAGAGAGAAAAAGAGCGAGGGGTGGAGAGGGAGAGAGAAAAAGAGCGAGGGGTGGAGAGGGAGAGAGAAAAAGAGCGAGGGGTGGAGAGGGAGAGAGAAAAAGAGCGAGGGGTGGAGAGGGAGAGAGAAAAAGAGCGAGGGGTTGAGAGGGAGAGAAAGAGTGCGAGGGGTGGAGAGGGAGAGAAAGAGGGCGAGGTGTGAAGAGAGAAAGAGGGCGAGGGGTGAAGAGAGAAAGAGGGCGAGGGGTGAAGAGAGAAAGAGGGCGAGGGGTGAAGAGAGAAAGAGGGCGAGGGGTGAAGAGAGAAAGAGGGCGAGGGGTGAAGAGAGAAAGAGGGCGAGGGGTGAAGAGAGAAAGAGGGCGAGGGGTGAAGAGAGAAAGAGGGCGAGGGGTGAAGAGAGAAAGAGGGCGAGGGGTGAAGAGAGAAAGAGGGCGAGGGGTGAAGAGAGAAAGAGGGCGAGGGGTGAAGAGAGAAAGAGGGCGAGGGGTGAAGAGAGAAAGAGGGAGAGGGGTGAAGAGAGAAAGAGGGCGAGGGCTTGAGAGAGAAAGAGGGCGAGGGCTTGAGAGAGAAAGAGGGCGAGGGCTTGAGAGAGAAAGAGGGCGAGGGCTTGAGAGAGAAAGAGGGCGAGGGCTTGAGAGAGAAAGAGGGCGAGGGCTTGAGAGAGAAAGAGGGCGAGGGCTTGAGAGAGAAAGAGGGCGAGGGCTTGAGAGAGAAAGAGGGCGAGGGCTTGAGAGAGAAAGACGGCGAGGGTGGGAGGAGAAGGAGGGCGAAGGTGGGATGAGAAATGGGGCGAAGGTGGGATGAGAAAGACGGCGAAGGTGGGATGAGAAAGAGGGCGAAGGTGGGATGAGAAAGAGGGCGAAGGTGGGATGAGAAAGAGGGCGAAGGTGGGATGAGAAAGAGGGCGAAGGTGGGATGAGAAAGAGGGCGAAGGTGGGATGAGAAATCGGGAGAGGGGAGGGAGAAATAGGGCGACAGGAGGAAGAGGCGCGAGGTTGGAGAGAGAGAGAGAGAGAGGGAGCGCGAGGTTGGAGAGAGAGAGGGAGCGCGAGGTTGGAGAGAGAGAGGGAGCGCGAGGTTGGAGAGAGAGAGGGAGCGCGAGGTTGGAGAGAGAGAGTGAGAGGGAACGCGAGATTGGAGAGAGAGAGTGAGAGGGAGCGCGAGATTGGAGAGAGAGAGAGAGGGAGCGCGAGATTGGAGAGAGAGAGAGAGAGGGAGCGCGAGATTGGAGAGAGAGAGAGAGGGAGCGCGAGATTGGAGAGAGAGAGCGAGGGAGCGCGAGATTGGAGAGAGAGAGAGAGGGAGCGCGAGATTGGAGAGAGAGAGAGAGGGGTGAAGAGAGAAAGAGGGCGAGGGGTGAAGAGAGAAAGAGGGCGAGGGGTGAAGAGAGAAAGAGGGCGAGGGGTGAAGAGAGAAAGAGGGCGAGGGGTGAAGAGAGAAAGAGGGCGAGGGGTGAAGAGAGAAAGAGGGCGAGGGGTGAAGAGAGAAAGAGGGCGAGGGGTGAAGAGAGAAAGAGGGTGAGGGTGGGAGGAGAAGGAGGGCGAAGGTGGGATGAGAAAGAGGGCGAAGGTGGGATGAGAAAGAGGGCGAAGGTGGGATGAGAAATCGGGAGAGCGGAGGGAGAAATAGGGCGACAGGAGGAAGAGGGCGGTGGGGAGAAAGAGAGGGAGGGGGGGTTGAAAGAGGATGGGGGAGAAAGAGAGGATGGGGAAGAGGGGGGAGAGAGTGAAATATACACCAATAAACATTTCAGTCAGAAAAAGGCAAAAGTTACAGCTCGTTGAGTTAGAATATGTACTTTATGCAAAATTGCTTGTTAAATATGGTTAAATTTGTGTTTTTTTTTTTTACAATAAGTTCTAGTTCTTATAAATCCCTAATTTTGCATAGAACGAATATTATAATACTTTAATCACGGCAACCTATTACAAATGTCCATACTACGTTTCATCCATCTCGGTTTTGTCGTTCCCGAGAAATAGTGGGGCTTCAATGCTAATCTATTAATATGTATCTGTGTATCGAACGGATACCATAATAGAAGCTACAAAGACGGGAGTAATACCATCAAAACAAGCCACCTTTTGAGTTTAGAATACATTTTTCTACATAGTCACTACCATTCTCTAAGCACATTCGCCAGCGATGAATGATGGCTGTTTTTGGGCGCTCGGGGCGAGTTTTGTCGTACGATGGTCGTTTCAAATATAAAACCCCTAATTTTTAACTCAAAATTTGAAGAGCTGCGAAGTCAGGGGCAGTAGCATTAAAACCAGCGGCGTTTTGTGCTGCAAATTTTTTTATCTACATAGTCGCAATGTACTTCTGCCAAGAATCCAGTGCCACTGTTTGCTTTTTTAAAGTGTCACACCGTCAATATCTGCGATAGAGAGATAAAACTGGCTGACTTTTAATGCGCGGAGTCAATTATCATGTTCCATTTGGGGGAAATAAAAATAAGGAGACACACACACACACATATATATATATATATATATATATATATATACTAGCAGCAGAAGTACCCGTCGTTGACTGGGTTCAAAAATAGCCTAAAGAAAATGGATTGTGATTGATGAAAGTATGATAGGTTATGAAAAGGAGGGATTCTAAAGAGATAGGTTTTGATACTCAAAAAGTTTACCCTAAGCAAAATATGATGAAAGTAAAGATAATTTTCACGAAAATATATATTTTTTTATATCAACTTTGTTTCCATTCGTAGCCAAGAGTGACCAACAAAATGATGTTTCCTCACAAAGAGAAAATGTTATATATATAATAATAATAATATAAATATACAAGAAATGTCACCATAGTCAATAAAAGTTACTTTTCTGGTAGAAAAGTTCATTGTATTTTTAAGTAGTTTGTAAAAAAATTTGTTTTTTTAAATTCACGAACCGGTTTAAAAAAATCAAAATGGCAGCGACTTTGAAATAGGAGCCCCGTTTTCTATTTGATCGAGGGGCACCTGAGCATTCTGTGTTAACAATTTAAGAGAGTTCCATCAACGTATGGAATATTTATAAACATATTTTAATGTTTTCCGTTATTTTGTGCTTGAGGAATATTCAATTATGGCATCTGTAGTTTATATAAAAATTCATTTAAGTAGTTATCGCCTCAAATTTCGTTTTAATTTCGGGCCGCCGAAATTATTTCAAGTAAAGAGCATTAAAAACTATTTCAAAACAACAAAAAAACATGAACTGAACTTTTATTGACTATGGTAACATTTATTTCTTGTATATTTATTTTTTCGGGTAGTCGTTTGTTGGCTTTTCTGCTAAACACTCTTACTAAATAATATCGACGAAATATCGAAAAACAAAAAAAACAAAAACAGTTTTGAAAAATAAGGAAGCTTTACTTACATTAGTAAAATAATTCGAAACAGCAAAATGATATAGGATATTAAAAAAGTAAACACTCAATTACTTTAGTTTTTTAAAGCAAAGAATCGATATAAATATGAATAAAAAGAAAATGGCGCCCTTTTCAAGCAGAACAGCTTCGTTTCAGTTCTACAGTATTGAACGGTGTAGTATTGCGCCGTCGGATTCAGGGTTGTACTATTGTAATGTAAAGAGCACGCAGAAAGGGTTGTAATCAACTGAATTCTTTCTAGTACACAGACAAAAAAGCTTAAACAGATATATAAATAAAAATAAAAAGGTTATGTAAATGTTAAAAAAAAAACTAATCGCGTGAGCATGATTTTTTCCTTTGTACACGATAACAAGTAACGTTCTTATTTTTTATTATTTATCTATTTTCGAAAGAATGCCACGTGCAAGTGGAGAAGGAAAAAAGTTATGCAAAATTTGTGTCGAGAATTGTCATAAGTTCCGACTTTTTTTTGCTTTCACTTTAATAAGAACGTAAATTTATTCGACACAATATGATTCAACTCAAAAAAATAAATAAAAGCTAACGTGAATTAAGATTAAAGTTGAGGGGTTATTGTGGACCCTCACCCCCTTTTAAAAACCTTGTTAAACTTTGTGACATATTTACATTCTATGGAGGTCAGGTGCGAACGAACACCCAATAATTTTATTATACTATATTTCTTTAAACTGAAACAATAATCAAATTATTCTTACGCAGATAGATATGAAAAGTTTTTATTAAAGTTTGTGCTATTTCCATTCTATGGAAGCGAGGCACGAACGCAGACCTGACAATTTATTATACCATCCCTATTTAAGTTGAAACATACTTATCAAAGTATTTTTATGTACATCTATATCAAAAACACTTATAAACATTTTTTTTTTCATTTTTTTTTATTTCCATACTTTGGGGGCCAGGCGCGAACGCAGACCACAAATTTTTTCTGAATCACCGTTCTGCCAGATCAAAGATACCCATTCCTGATCCTCGATACATCTTCTCTCCTTATATGTAATCAGTTTTTTTAAAATAGTCAACTATATAGGAGCCTATTCGTAACCAGACACACATACACATGTTCAGCTTTATATATATATATATATATATATATATATAAATATATATATATATATATATATATATATATATATATATACATACACACACACACACACATTGACTAGCGGGGCAAATGCGGCTTTGCCAGTGCATAAAATACGCTTAAATATGGTATTTTAATTTGTTCAGATATCGTATTATTATGGAGTCGTGATTTTAAAAGTAAAAAAAAAATGTATTTGGGTGCCATCAGTTAGAATCGAAACGGAAAACAAAACTAGCACTCACACCTGTGGACGTTACCACGTAACACGCATATGAATTGATTAAAAATTTCAATTAAACTAAGATGAATGTACAAAATATATTAAAAAAATTTTATTCAATTTTTACCCATTTTTACCCCTTAAAACTATAAAGACTCATAAAAGAACGGTTCATAAAATGCAATAATTTGAGGCCCTGTAGCGCCTCTCTACGGCTTTTAGTTTCGAAAAAGATAGAGTTTGAAAATATAGAGACAGACAAACGAACAGACATACATTTATATATATATATATATATATATATATATATATATATATATATATATATATATATATATGACTGGCTGTCAGAGTAGAGAACGTCCCTGACACAAACTACTGTCAATTTTTGGTTAACAGATTTAAAAGTTAGCGAAATCGGACTAGTGAAACAAATTCAGTTTAGTTTTTAGCTTGTAAAAATAGTAGCTTGGTTTTCGAAATTGATAAAATTGGAATTTGGCATGTGTGAGTTGACTTAAAGTGTTTCTCTACGCACGCATTAATATACATTTATATGTTACTATCTCCTTTTTTTAAGGTTTTCATTTCTATCTGTTAATATGTAAGATGGTAACGAACAAGTCCAAAGGCTACATGTTTTGATTTCGATTATAGCCGAGGGACCCTTTTTTTGTCTTTCAATAATTACTACATACTGGATATAATATGATAATCATTAGAATATATTCTTGCATATAATAAACAACGAAATCTTCACAAAATCAAGTATCATATTTAAACGTATCTTACGATGGGGTAACGCTGAGCGGCATATAGTGTTATCCACATACAATACCGTTTCGCTGTATCATAGCTCATCAGTGCGGATAGACAGGCAACTACCTCAAGCCAGGATCAAAATTGTATATACATACACACATGCCTACATACATAATATACTAGCAGGCCGCCCGGCATTGCCCGGTTGTAAAATACGCTTTAATATATTTTCATTAATGCAGATTTCGTATCAATTATTATATTGAACCCAATATACCGTAAAAATTTTAAAAAAGTAAAAAAGAAAATAAATAAAAACTTGTGCGCTACCATCGAGAATCGAAACCAAAACGTTTCACTCACGATTTAATTTTCCCTTTGGCGTTAATACCTGAGCTATGAAGACACGTTTGCTGCAAGACTGAAACTTAAAACATGAATCAATAGTTATTACGTTACGCATTCATATTCGTAATGCCGTCGTTCGACTTCCACCTTGGTAAATTCCATTTCTTTCATTTTCACACGTTTGCATCGATTTTCCCCGGCTAAAACACAAATATTAAGTTTCACATTGATCCGAATCCCCTGTATATTAAGTTTCATGGCTGTAGACCAAAACCTGAAAGGAGTTTGATAGGCACCATATGATAAACAAATATACGAATACATAAATTAATATATATAGAAAGAGGTTTATGATTACTATAACTTTTTACGCAAAATGTAGATTCCTAAGATAAAGGAGGAGCGCATTCTATAAAGTGTAATGCAAAAACGTGTACAGGGTTTCTATCATAGTCTTAAAAAAATGTAGGTAGTTTATGTTTTAAGACTCAAGGAGATGTATAGGGGTGGATGGGTGGTAGTCCTATTTTATCCGTATGTAATATGTATAGAATCTCTACAGGATTTTTTTATCGACAAATGCAATCGAAACGACAACAGCATTTTAAGACGGTGTATAATTTCAGGCGAAAATATTATGATAATGAATTAAGTAGGATTGAACAAAAGTAACGGTTATTCCAGCTATGGTTATAGTTAGGTGTTTTGAGAATTAATGAAATCCTATATAAGATCCAATGAAATTTGTTAAGCTTTATATTATCTCGATAAGTCTTATAGAATTGAATTTACTCTATTCTCCTAACTCTTTAAGCTATATATGTATATATATATATATGTGTGTGTGTATATATATATATATATATACACACACACACACACACACACAAGAGGAAAATATATTAATGATAGAATAATATATATTATTTCATATAGATTTCTTAATTGTAAAACAAAATACAATGTTTATACGTAAGGAGAACTCTTTGTGGTAGACATTTAAAAACCTAATGCTTTTCATCAAAAGAGGAGGGGAGGTGCGAAATCACAAAATATGGACGCGACATCTAGCAGTAGGCATATTAGACCTTTTATAAGATGATATTCATTAGAGAGAGAGAGAGAGAGAGGATTATTCAGGGAATTATGGTACTTTGAATATGATAGAGTTGGACTTTTACAGGATGGAGAGGTAGAAGCATGGGCGACGCTTTTGGGAGCGAGTATTATATGTTATGGGAGTTAATTGTTAGTGTCAAGTCAAAGTATATATTTTTCTATTATCAATATCTTTTCTGTTTGTATCTTAGCTTTATCTGCATGTCGAGCTTTTTATTATATAGGAGAGTCTCGGTAAATATACATATATATATATATATATATATATATATATATATATATATATATATATCGATAATGCTATGCATCTTCCAAATTAAAGTACATGCTATTGTCCAACATGTAAATGCTTTAAATTAATCATATTATCTAATATTTTATCGCAAAAAAAAAAAAAAAAAAAGAAAAAAGACCAGCATTTTATGGCCTTTAACATATTTCCAGCTATACATTTTTCGTAAAACGTCATGTGAACTGGATTAAGCCAATTTCAAATGTTTCCCGAATCACACACGTGCCTGCTTGCGCATGCGCGTCTGGACGTAGAAGAAAGAAAAATGTGTATGCACTTTGTAGGTTTTTGTTTTCTATCAACTAATCAGGTTCAGTAATTTCGTTATCTATCGTTATATATATATATATATATATATATATGCATTTACGGCAATTAAGCTACACAGACGTCCTAATTTCATGCTTACAAGAGATCGTCACCGTTCAGGTTAATTGTCACAAGTTTAATATATTTCTACTAACTTCTACTCTCATATTGAGCACTGTTGAAGTAAATCCGGAAAATCTACGTACAAAATGTATTATATCACACACAAACACACACCCATATATATATATATATATATATATATATACATATACATATACACACATTAGTGTAGGCTCTGTTTTAATCTACATAACACTTTTTGGTCTCTGTTAGTGGAGGAGAAATCCTTTATGACTGATGCATTTTTTTTTTGTTACTAACCAGAGTGCCCCTTTTTGGGGAGCTGGTTTCCCACCATATTAAAAACAGATGTGTCCAACTCTGTCCTCGTTTGGGGGGGGGGTAAGTAAACAAAACACACATATACATATATAAAATTTCATGTGAACACTAAATTTGTTTCGACAGTACTCAATACGCAAGAAGAACTATGTAGTAAATTAAGAAAATACGTGACAATTAACCTACAAAAGAATCTTTCACGTTCCATCGCCTAATATTGTGTACGCATACGTTACAGTGTGTATATGTACGCGAGAGAAAAGGTGTGTGCAGTGCGTGCACGAGAGATATTGTGTTTGTCTGTGCGTGCGTGTGTGCATGACAGAGAGCGTACGTGTGTGTGTGCATGACAGAGTGTATGTGTGTGTGTGTGTGTGTTTGCATGATAGGGCGTACGAGTGTGCGTGTTTGCATGGCAGGGCGTGTGTGTGTGTGCATGACAGACAGAGCGTACGTGTGTGCATGTGTGTGTGTGTGCATGTGTGTGTGTGCATGTGTGTGCATGACAGAGCGTACGTGTGCGCGTGTGTGTGTGCATGACAGCATACGTGTGTGTGTGCATGACAGCATACGTGTGTGTGCGTGTGTGCATGAAAGCATACGTGTGTGTGTGTGTGTGCGCGCGCATGACTAAGCTTACGTGTGTGCGTGTGTGCATGACAGAGCGTGTGTGTGTGTATGCATGACAGAACGTACGTGTGTGTGTGTGCATGACAGAGTGTACGTGTGCGCATTACAGGGCTTACGTGTATGTGTGTGTGCATGACAAAGCGTACGTGTGTGCATGGCAGAGCCTACGTGTGTGTGTGTGTGCATGACAGTGCGTACGTATGTGCGTGTATGAGAGCGTACATGAGTGTGTGTGTGTGTGTGTGCATGACACAGCGTACGGGTGCGTGTGTGTGCACATGAAAGAATGCATACGTGTGCATGTTTACATGACAGACCGTACGCCTGTGCGTGTTTGTATGACAGACCGTACGCCTGTGCGTGTTTGTATGACAGACCGTACGCCTGTGCGTGTTTGTATGACAGACCGTACGCCTGTGCGTGTTTGTATGACAGACCGTACGCCTGTGCGTGTTTGCATGACAGACCGTACGCCTGTGCGTGTTTGCATGACAGACCGTACGCCTGTGCGTGTTTGCATGACAGACCGTACGCCTGTGCGTGTTTGCATGACAGACCGTACGCCTGTGCGTGTTTGCATGACAGACCGTACGCCTGTGCGTGTTTGCATGACAGACCGTACGCCTGTACGTGTTTGCATGACAGACCGTACGCCTGTGCGTGTTTGCATGACAGACCGTACGCCTGTGCGTGTTTGTATGACAGACCGTACGCCTGTGCGTGTTTGTATGACAGACCGTACGCGTGTGTGCATGACAGGGAGTACGTGTGTGGGTGGGTGTGAACAGTAAAGACTGTACGTGTGTGTGTGTGTGTGTGTGTGTGTGCATGACAGAGCGTACGTTTGTATGTGTGTGTGTATACATGACAGAGCGTACGTGTGTGTGTGTGTGTGTGTGTGTGCGCATGACAGCGTACCTGTGTGCGTGCATGACAGAGCTTACGTGTGTGTGTGTGTGCATGACAGAGCGTACGTGTGTGTGTGTGCGCATGACAGAGCTAACGTGTATGTGTGTGTGTGCGTTTGACAGAGCTAACGTGTGTGTGTGTGTGCGCGCGCATGACAGAGCTAACGTGCGTATGTGCATGATGACAGCGTACGTGTGTGTATGTGTATGACAGCATGTGTGTGTTTGTGTATGTGCATACTGGCAGATAAAAAATAAAGTAACAGAAGCCCTTGAGTTAATGTAGGCGAAACTGGAGTAGACATTTATTAAGGCGTTGAAAACTCAGACAACGTATTTAAAAAAAAAAAAAAAAAAAATCATCAGCAGCAGCGGTGGTGGATTATCCCAACAAAAAGATTTCCAGAGATTATCCGACCGACCCCCACCCCCACCCTTTAGCAGTTAATCTCAGCTGAAAAACTACGTTAGGAGAAGAGGTTCTTCGTTCTTGTGTGAGCGAAGAGCGCGCGAAAGCACTCCACTCTCGTTGCTGAAGGAGCCACTTAAGCGATCGACGCGCACTCCATTCACTGAACTTGTGCACACACGCGAACACACACGATTTAGGAACAGCGAAGGCGTTTGTGCACACAAACTTGCAGAAAATGATGGCGCTTTTAGTTACTCGATGGCGACTGGTTCGAAACTCACAAAATGACCAGTATCTTTTTCGGCTTTCGAAACTCACAAGATGACCACTACCTTTTTCGGCGAGCATGATGTGCCATCGCATGACGAGGTTAATAACTGATAAGAAGCCATTTACTGAGGTTAAAAATGTGTAAACACCGTGCGCGGTACAGCAGTTCGAGTATCTGATTGCAGACGTGATTAGAGCTAGTTGGTCAGTCAATTGCCATATATATTTTCATAACAAATACGCACACATGTTTCTACAGACATGTAACATTGAGCCACTCCGATGAGTCGTAGACGACGAAATACGTGTCAGTGAATAATTATATTTAAAACTATGCATGAAACAGATATATACCTGCAATTAAACACGCATAAATGCATACATAAAGTGTACATATACCCATACACTATGCACATACACGGATACATAGATACGAGTAGACACACCCACAGATACATGTTTATATGTAATATATATATATATATATATATAACACTCACATACAAATATGTGCTTTTATATATGCAGATATACGCATATATTTTACGTAGATACGCGCGTGCGCACGCACACACACACACACACACACACACACACATATATATATATATATCATTTGGGGGGGATCAAAACTTTATAATAGCTCTTAAAATTCGAAGACCGAGTATTTTTGTATACATGGTAAAAAGAAGGATGAAGAGAAAACATTCAATGAAGGTTAAAAAAAAAGAAAAACAATAAATAAAGATCAATAAGGGTGTAGAGTCGGCCGACCAGCTTTCGTCCTCACATTTCACAGCCGAATCGAGTTTTTTTTTTTTTTTTTGTATAGGGATACGAATTTTCTGATACTACAGTTCCCCTCGTTAAAATTCGTTTCCCTATACAAAAAAAAAAGAAAAAACCCCGATGCGGCTTTGAAAAGTGAGGGCGAAACCTAGTCGGCCGACTCTATCCCCTCATTTATCTAACTTTTTTCTCCCTCAACCTCAATCATGTTTTTCCTCCGTCCTTTTTACCATGAATACAAAAAAAAAAGTTTTCTCTTTTTAATGTATTTATATATACACACAATTATATTAAGTATGAAAATATACGGTAATTAACTTTCTACCTAACTCTACTCACGTATTGGGCACTGAATACTGAAAATCGATACCTAAAATGTTATATATATATATATATATATATATATATATATATATATGTGTATATGTCTGTATATATGTGTATATATGTGTGTGTGTGTCTGTCACAGATCCTTATCAATTAAATTCTTATTAAAGACAGGAGAAATATAACTTTTCTTTATCTTTTTTACTCAAAGAACCCGACAATTATCTTGAGTTGAGAAAACTATTCCAAAAGAAACAAAAATAAAATTACATCGTTTTACTTGTTATAATAAGTATATATATATATATATATATATATATATATATATATATATATATATATATATATATATATATATATATATATATTCGAGGTAGTATGAACATATCTACGGTCGCATATTATTAGGTAGCCTGATGATTTCCATGAGGAATAAATCAAACGTTTTTTTTTGTAGCTTACTCAGCATAAATATATTTTCATACTATTAAGCCCTCTGCATTGAGCATTGAAGTAAATACTTTAAACATTATACTATGCTCCCCTCCATTATTCTATTCTTTAAGTTTAGGAAGATTTACTGTAGTCCATTTTTCGGAAAAGGAATAGGTTTATTTCTTTATCCCATGAGGCTCCCTCGTCCGTATGTGTGAGTTCTGATGGGAACTACTAGGCTATATCTATAACTTGGCCCGAATCCTCCTGTAATTTTTTTCTTACGTGGAATGGCATGGAACACCCGCTATAAATTAACTCCGTTTCTAACTGCCGTTCTAAGAAGCTGGTAAAAAATCCACGAAATTAAGAAAAAAACGAAATCATAATTCATTACAAATATATACACCTCCTTACTGAGAAAAAGCAAAGATGTACTTATATATATATATATATATATATATATATATTTTTATATTTTGTGTACAGAAAGTTGTTAGTTGAGACAGGTCATTGGTACCGTCGGTTTCAAGCCCGATAATAAGGCCCGTTTAAGGTATCCTTATCGAGCTCTCTTCAGCCAATATTCGTCTCCTTTCTGTACACAAAATATAAGTACGCTCTTAAAATTTGGATTTTCCTTTTAATTGAGCACTCTGCTGGAATTCTTTTTCCAAAAAAACTAATCATATATATATATATATATATATATATATATTAAGAGTTATGTTCAGTAAAAAAAAAAAACAGGGGAAAAGTGCTCAATACATTAATAGAGCTAAATGTTTTTATTTATTTCAACCTCGGGGATTTTGCTTAAATCATTACAAATGGTTTCAATCCACATGACAAAATTTTCTGCCGATCTCACCAGACAATCTAAGCCAAAATAAATTTGAAGAAAGACTTTTTTAAATTACAAATGAGCATAAAAAAAGAGAGGGGGAGTGCTGGATGGATACTGGAAAGGGGGGAGTGAGGTGGAAGAAATAAAAGGGATGGGAGAGAAATAGAGATTATATGTAGTTAGAATTGTAAGATTAAGAATAGAGAAAAATGAATTAAAAAGGGAGATTGCTTGTCAAGAGGGGGATAAAAGAAGAAAAAGGGGGGGGGGGAGAAAGGGAAAATTCAAAAGAGTTAGAAAGAGAGACCGAAAGGGGTAAATAATGAAGAAGAATATGTCAAACGCGTGTCAGTAAGGGGCAGCAGTAATTTTGCGTCTGCTAACATTATATATATATACATACACGCACACACAAACGTGTGTGTATGTGCATATATATGCATACATACACACACACACACACACATATATATATATATATATACACACAAGTAAAAAATATACGCCTTCTAGGTGCATTTCTTAATTAAGTGTATATACGACAAATATAGATTGATCCCCCAGGAAGCAGGTAATGATTTGGAGCAGGGTGTCATAACAAGCGAACATATACTACACTATATCATCTACAAAGGATAAGAGAATTCATAGCACGATAGTCTCATGATATCAGAGAATATACTAAATTGCGCTTTAACGAGAGAGAATATCTTAGGAAATAGTCTCCTGATCACATAACAAATATTATAATCGCCTTCTCTTCATAGATAGATAGATAGACAGTAATGACATATTTCTGTTTCAGACATACCCCATTGTATTGGTGCATATATGTATGTATCTATGCAAACGTGTTCATTTATGCTGTTTGTTTGTTCATTTTACTTAAACAACAAAAGAAAAAACAGCCTTCCTTCTTCCTATGGCTAACATTCGATCTCTGAGTCCCATAAATTTCCGAGTGTTCACATAAGGATCGGTGCTACTCTCCAAACCCTGTGTACGTGAAAGCCCCGAGAAATAACTTACAGTTAATTTTTGTTTGCTTTTTGTCGGATTCCAAGATCAGAATTGATCTGATCTTGTCTGGTAGAGTATCCAGCTCAGTGTTATTTATTGTGCTAGCATCACCAGGACTATGCGCATTATTACTGATCCTCCCCCATCACCACCTACTGACGGGACAATCTCCCCTTCTGATTTTCTCCCGCCCACCCACCCCGTGTAAACCATGCAACTGCCCGAAAACCGGAATAGTGACTATCAAAAGTTGCTATGTCCAAATGGGTCTATAAAACTGACCCCAACATCAGCGAATGTTGAGAGGAGAGCTATATGATGCAATACTGCTTTGTCTGCTCTCTACAGCCCAGCCAGTGCAGCTTGAAATACCTTGCAGAATACAATAATAATGCGACGTAAAGGGAAGGAACTGTTGTATGACCACATAATTCAAGTACACGCAAGATTACTTTCCCAGTATAAACCAGTGTGTAACCATGTCGAGTGGATCTTAATCGAGCTTCGTATATTTGTAGCAGCTCCGGGCTTAATTTTAACGGGAAGTCTCCTCGGATCAGAATGTCCTGAGAAACGTTTACAGATGGAAAGGCAAAAATAAAAAAAAAATAATTATAGTAATTTATATATATATATATATATATATATATATATATATATATATGTGTAAATTTGGTTCGTTACAAAAGAATAAAACCATATTTCTACGTTACCAATTTATTTGAAATTTTCAGACAGCCCATCTTTAGAGTCGAAGTATGTTTTTATGTTATTAAAATAAATTTACCTCGCGAATTATTAAAATGTTAAATTAAATAAATATATTTTTACCGTTACTGCGAATCTGTTCTGTTGGTAAAACTGAACTTCCGGTTCGATTCATTTCACAGTCACGAATTGACGAAAGATTTCATTTTCTGTTAACTCGATAAGTAAAAAAAAAAAAAACGAAAAAAAAAACATAATTCATTTGTTTATCTTCCAAATGTTTTAATTTACACATCTTTTCTTTATTATGTAAGGCCCACCAAAAGTTTGTCGCTTGCTATGCTAAAACAAAGTTTTTTTGTTTTTTATTTTTCGAATTTCAAAATATGTTGCACCATTATTGAGATGTTTAATTTGCAGTATATTTCAATTTAACTTTTTATATAAAAAGTTTGAGTTTATGATTTGTTTCCTGCAAAAAAAAAAAAAAAAATACCCTCTCTGAAAAAAAAAACAGGCAAAACTAGCTGATAAAATATGTAAGCCTTCTGGGGAGCTAACCGCTTCAATATTATTCCAGAAACATATAGTGAGAAAACACGGAAGATTTTATATATTGAATATACTATATTTATAATTTTTTTATTGTAGGATTCTCCTGATCTCGCGGTTTTTTTTTTTAAATCTCAGTTGACAACATTGCGGCATTAAAAAAATCACTACAGGCTTAATGTAAACAGAATGTGTTTACAATATCGGTAAATTTTCAATGGGTTTAATTACATGATTATTGACAATGTAACCATGTGATTGAAATTTAATTTAAATTAACCACACGTGGTCGCAACATGAATGCCGACGCTGTATACACATTTTGACTCCTCCCTTTACTTAAAAATTCACCAAAAATCAGGAAATTAACGAATTTTAATGAAAATTGCAGTATTTTTCAAATAATGATCGCAGAATATAATGAACTATTTATTTTTACTTAACTCTTAGTGAAAATGTTTTATTTTGTTTAAACAAAAAATACCTTTACTAAAGTTATGGTTTTCAGTAGTAAATAAAAAAACGCAAGAAGTTATTTTTGCTTTTTTTAAAGCATCGTAATTTGCAACAAGAAACAATAATTTTTACAGTAACATTACGAAAAAAGCCCCTAAAGTCCGTATTAATGAATTCGATATAACTCGAAGAAAAATTAATTATCGCATACTATTCAGGAAATTAAAGATTCAATTAGATTCCTATTTCAGTCACCTAAAATATTTAGGGTGAAATGAGTTTAGGAATTTATAGCCAAACCTAAATATTTTTTTGGTAAATATCTAGATGCGTTACTACAGAACACCGACCACTCTAATTTGTTTGGGGGGGATGTGATGTTAGGGGGGGGGCGCCCCAACATCACATCCGGGCCCCCCCCCCCGCTCGCACCCCCAATGTACAAAGTAAAATCTTCGGAAAATGTTAAATGGTGTTCTAATTGGTAAATGTCGGTGCGTTACTTACGGAAAATTTGAAAATTCGATGTTCAAGGTAAAAAAAAACAAAAACAAAAAAAAACAGATAAATTACCCCCCCCTACTCCAACTTGGTGTGCTTTCCTTTTCTTATTTTATTTCTTTTTCAGCTAATTTTAAATTTTCCACCCAAAAAGCGCTATAATGTATTTTTGAAAATTAGAAAATTCTATGTCCTGGAAAAAAAAATCCCCTCCCCCCAACGTAGTTTGCTTGGTGACGCTGTCGTTTATGCTACAGCGTGCATGCGCGTAGCATAAACGGAAACTGCAAAATGGAGGAAAGAAGCTCGTGGGTTCAGGGATAAATACCATGCAAACGGCAAATTTGCCCCAAGGTTGACTATCGGATTCGTTGTCAGCGACCTCAATTACCTTTTTTTTTCTTGCTTAAAAAATAGCATTAATACAGTAAGTTAGGTAAAATTTGCATAGAACACTCTGCTTTAAAGTTGTAAAAATGGAACGGACATTTGAATTTCGCCATTCTGGCAGGATTAAGGGTGTCTATTCCGAAAGCCGTTCTTAACATGGGTAGATTGGTAGGTGTGTAAGAAATTTCGTGAAAAATAGTGAATAATTCCACCCCGTCTTTCCAAGCCTATAACTCCTCGAAAAATGTAACTCAAGCCCTAATTTTTTTCCAATTAAAGAAGCAAGGACCAAGGTTTCATTAAATAAAAGCAAAAAATAACATGTTAAAAAAAAAAAAGGTTTTAACTTCGGACTTTACAGGTAAATTTCTAAAAACACTACTTTTTTGTTTTAAATTTGAATATACTATTTATTGACCTTTTCTCTTCAATTTGTGATATATAACATTTTGGTGAATAAATTATTTACTTTTTAATAGACATTTAAAAATGGGAGGCGTGAATTATTCTACCCCCTGTCTTTCCAAGCTTATAACTACTCAAAAAATGTAATTCAAGCCCTAATTTTTTTCAATTAAAAGGAGCAAGAATCAAGGTTTCATAAAAAAAGAAAAGAAAAAAAACGTGGTTTAATAAAACAGGTTTTAAACTTCGAACTTTACAGGTAAAATTTCTAAAAAAACACTACTTTTTTGTTTTAAATTTGAATATTACTTATTGACCTTTTCTCTTCAATTTGTGATATATAAAACTTTGGTGTGTAAATTAATTATTTACTTTTTACTAGACACTTGAAAATGGAGGGGGGCGTAAATTAAAAAAAAAACGTTTGTCTAAAATATTATATTCTGTTTATTGGAAAGAGCATAAAATTTCAAATTGACCCTGAAAATATCGTAAAAATAGAATAAATAGAAAAATTTTGATAGATTTTTAAAGTTTAAAAATTGAAAAATATTGAGTTCGTAAAATTCATTACTGTTTTTTAAAAAATAAAAAAATATATATTTCTATTATTTTTAAAACAACTTTAATAGTTTATTTTGGAAGAATAATCCATAAAGAAATTAAACAACCCACTTTTAAAAGAGAAATTACGAGATTTTTATATTTTATTCGCAGTTTCGTGATAGGGGTGTAAAAAATTCCTACAAAAACTCTGATACATCTATTAGATTGGAGTGTTTATTCATTGTAAACGTACCCGACAACCTATAAATGGCGACATTTCCAATGTGAATGGTAAGCTGGACTTATGTAAAAAAATAACAAAAAGATATACCAAACTGACTTTTTCGTTTATAAATGGAATTATTTCCCTTTTGTTATTAACTTAAAAAAAAAAATTAATAAATATTTTGTGTTTTATATACCTAAAGTACAATTGTTGAATGTTACTGTTTTGATTATACTCGTTTGAAAGGGGGCACAATTAAAAAATTAAGAAAGATTAAAACACAGCGAAATTTAAGTTTCCGTTCCATTTTTACAACAACCGTAAAATAGTGCATACTCAGCAAGTTTTCTCGTAATTTATAAGCATATTGAAACACTAAATCAACATTTTATTTATTTTTTTTGCATTATTAATGATGGAAGTATTTTTCTGTTTATTTTCTTAACATCTGTTAAAAAAAAAGAAATAATTGGTACATTCTCTTGAAAAAAGAATAAAACTTTTCTCTAC